>NC_090329.1:24385970-24685970 GCF_035084215.1 Heptranchias perlo
AAACAACTAACGGGAGGAGGAGGCTCTGTGAATATCCCCATCCTCAATGATGGCGGAGTCCAGCACGAGAGTGCAAAAGACAAGGCTGAAGCGTTTACAACCACCTTCAGCCAGAAGTGCCGAGTGGATGATCCATCTCGGCCTCCTCCCGATATCCCCACCATCACAGAAGCCAGTCTTCAGCCAATTCGATTCACTCCACGTGATATCAAGAAACGGCTGAGTGCACTGGATACAGCAAAGGCTATGGGCCCCGACAACATCCCGGCTGTAGTGCTGAAGACTTGTGCTCCAGAACTAGCTGGGCCTCTAGCCAAACTGTTCCAGTATAGCTACAACACTGGCATCTACCCGACAATGTGGAAAATTGCCCAGATATGTCCTGTCCACAAAAAGCAGGACAAATCCAATCCGGCCAATTACCGCCTCATCAGTCTACTCTCAATCATCAGCAAAGTGATGGAAGGTGTCATCGACAGTGCTATCAAGCGGCACTTGCTCACCAATAACCTGCTCACCGATGCTCAGTTTGGGTTCTGCCAGGACCACTCCGCTCCAGACCTCACTACAGCCTTGGTCCAAACATGGACAAAAGAGCTGAATCTCAGAGGTGAGGTGAGAGTGACTGCCCTTGACATCAAGGCAGCATTTGACCGAGTGTGGCACCAAGGAGCCCTAGTAAAATTGAAGTCAATGGGAATCAGGGGGAAAACTCTCCAGTGGCTGGAGTCATACCTAGCACAAAGGAAAATGGTAGCGGTTGTTGGAGGCCTACCATCTCAGCCCCAGGACATTGCTGCAGGAGTTCCTCAGGGCAGTGTTCTAGGTCCAACCATCTTCAGCTGCTTCATCAATGACCTTCCCTCCATCATAAGGTCACAGTGTTCAGTTCCGTTCGCAACCCCTCAGATAATGAAGCGGTCTGTGCCCGCATGCAGCAAGACCTGGGCAACATTCAGGCTGCAGTATTGTGTCGAATTCTGGGCACCGCACTTTAGGAAGGATGTGAAGACCCGAGAGGGTACAGAAAAGATTTACTGGAATGGTCCCAGGGATCTATGAGGGACTTCAGTTACATGTATAGACTGGAGAAGCTGGTGTTGTTCCCCTTAGAGAAGAGAATTGTAAGGAATCGTACAACACCAGGTTATAGTCCAACAGCTTTATTTGAAATCACAAGCTTTCGGAGCTTTCCTCCTTCGTCAGGTGAGTGCAGGGTTCCATAAAGGCGCAGCATATATAGTCAGAGAACAATGCCTGGTGATTACAGATAATCTTTCCAACTGCCCGTTATCACACCTCGGCAGAGAGATATTCACAGCAATCAAAGGAGTGGATGGTGTTCAGACAGGGGAACATTACATCCAAGACTACTGAATACTCAAATGGTCAGATCACAAAGACAGAGAGAGAGAGACACCCGAAAGGCAGAGAGAGAAAGAGAATGACCAGTTGTATTAAAAACAGATAACTTTTTTTTCGCTGGTGGGGTTACATGTAGCGTGACATGAACCCGAGATCCCGGTTGAGGCCGTCCTCATGGGTGCGGAACTTGGCTATCAATTTCTCCTTGACGATTTTGCGTTGTGTCTCGAAGGCCGCCTTGGAGAACGCTTACCCGAAGATCGGAGGCTGAATGTCCTTGACTGCTGAAGTGTTCCCCGACTGGGAGGGAACCCTCCTGTCTGGCGATTGTTGTGCGGTGTCCGTTCATCCGTTGTCGCAGTGTCTGCATGGTCTCACCAATGTACCATGCTCCGGGGCATCCATTCCTGCAACGTATGAGGTAGACAATGTTGGCCGAGTCACACGAGTATGAACCATGTACCTGGTGGGTGGTGTCCTCTCGTGTGATGGTGGTATCTGTGTCGATGATCTGGCATGTCTTGCAGAGGTTGCCGTGGCGGGGTTGTGTGGTGTCGTGGACGCTGTTCTCCTGAAAGCTGGGTAATTTGCTGCGAACGATGATCTGTTTGAGGTTAGGTGGCTGTTTGAAGGTGAGTAGTGGAGACGTGGGGATGGCCTTAGCGAGGTGTTCGTCATCATCGATGACATGTTGAAGGCTGCGAAGAACTTGGCGTAGTTTCTCCGCTCCGGGGAAGTACTGGACGACGAAGGGTACTCTGTTGGTTGTGTCCCGTGTTTGTCTTCTGAGGAGGTCTATGCGATTTTTCGCTGTGGCCCGTCGGAACTGTCGATCGACGAGTCGAGGGTCATATCCCGTTCTTACAAGGGTGTCTTTCAGCGTCTGTAGGCATCCATCGCGTTCCTCCTCGTCTGAGCAGATCCTGTGTATTCGCAGGGCCTGTCCATAGGGGATGGCCTCTTTGAAATGGTTAGGGTGGAAGCTGGAAAAGTGGAGCATCGTGAGGTTGTCCGTGGGCTTGCGGTAGAGTGAGGCGCTGAGGTGCCCGTCTTTGATGGAGATTTGTGTGTCCAAGAAAGAAACCGATTCTGAGGAGTAGTCCATGGTGAGTTTGATGGTGGGATGGAACTTGTTGATGTTATCGTGTAGTCTCTTCAGTGATTCATCGCCGTGGGTCCATAGAAAGAAAATATCGTCGATGTATCTGGTGTATAGCGTTGGTTGGAGGTCCTGTGCAGTGAAGAAGTTGTGCTCGAACTTGTGCATG
The DNA here is from genome assembly GCF_035084215.1 of Heptranchias perlo. Lineage (NCBI taxonomy): Eukaryota > Metazoa > Chordata > Chondrichthyes > Hexanchiformes > Hexanchidae > Heptranchias > Heptranchias perlo. Next base: position 24,388,604 of record NC_090329.1, read on the forward strand.
AAAATGTTGGCCTATTGGGGTGCGAATTTGGTCCCCATGGCTGTTCCGTGTGTTTGGGTAAAGAACTGGTTGTCGAAGGTGAAGACATTGTGATCCAGGATGAAGCGGATGAGTTGTAGGATGGTGTCTGGAGATTGGCTGTTGTTGGTGTTGAGTACTGAGGCTGTTGCAGCGATGCCGTCATCGTGGGGGATACTGGTGTAGAGTGCCGAGACGTCCATCGTGGTGAGAAGTGTTCCAGGTTCAACTGGTCCGTGGGTGCTGAGTTTTTGTAGGAAGTCTGTAGTGTCACGACAGAAGCTGGGGGTTCCCTGTACGATGGGTTTCAGGATGCCCTCGACGTATCCAGAGAGGTTCTCACACAGGGTTCCGTTTCCTGATACGATAGGACGTCCGGGTGTGTTGGCTTTGTGTATCTTTGGGAGGCAGTAGAAGTCTCCCACGCAGGGAGTACGTGGGATGAGAGCACGTAGGATGCTTTGAAGGTCTGGATCGAAGGTCTTGATCAGTTTGTTGAGCTGGTGGGTGTGTTCTTTGGTCGGATCTGCGGGTAACTGTCTGTAGTGTTCCTGGTTGTCCAGTTGTCGGTATGCTTCTTTGCAATAGTCCGTTCTGTTCTGTATGACGATGGCTCCTCCTTTGTCCGCTGGTTTGATGACTATGTTGCGGTTGGTCTTGAGAGCGTCGATGGCGTTGCGTTGTGCTCGGGTGAAATTCTGGACTGTTGTGAGTGCGGCTGATGAATCTGGCGTAAAATATTAGTGTAGAAAAAGTACTGGAGAAATTAATGGGACAAATCCCCCTGCAACCTGGGGCTCTAAAAGAGGTGGCTGCGGAGATCGTGGGGTCGATTTTAGGATGGCGGAGCGGGTGCGTTGGGGGCGGGGGGTCTCGTAAAATGGCGGAATCCCAGAGCGGGTTCAGAGCCCGGCTCCAACCCGCTGACTTCCACGTTCCCATTGACGCGTTCAGGTGCACGTGGAGCTCCTGAATGCGGGACTCCCACCGGCAATTAAAGCCAGCGGGGTGCTGCTTTACATAGGTAGATAGTTGAGGTACTTGAGAGACTTCACTGAGTGGAGATTTTGGCAGGGGTGTAATTTTGAAGGATCCTCAGCGTGTTTCCCGTGCTGTAGAAACACTCCCTGTTGCAGCAGCCGTGTTTCAGCAGCTGGTGGATTATGCGACGGTGGGGGGAAAACCTCATTTATTGCAGCAGGGCACTCTGTCACTTCAGACAAAGTTTTGGCTGCATGACCTTAGTCTTTCCATTCAAAATTCTTAATTTATACCCAAAACTCTGCTGTGCAAATATCTTTACCTGCTTTGCGGACCCCCTCAAACTCTCACCGTCAGGATGGGGGGGGGGGGGGGGCGCCATAGCTGCATTCATCACTTCATCCAAGGATGAGCAACATCACCAGCCTTGCCAGACATGTTGTCCACCTCCGCCACATGGAGCTCCACAACACAGTGCTGCGCCACAGGCACCTGCACAACGGAGGGCAACAACAGAGAGAGCAACGTTGCAGAAGGCACTACCCTCACAACAGGGTCTACAGACTGAAGCTCAGATTCCTGGACCTCTCTGAGGAGCAGTGCATACGGAGGCTCAGAGTCAGTCGCCAGGTAGTCGCGGACATCTGCAGCCTCCTTCATGCCGAACTGCTGCCGGCTGGCCCAAGCAGCATCTCCTTACCTGTCGCTGTCAAAGTCATCGCTGCCCTCAACTTCTTCGCCTCCAGATCGTTCCAGGGTGCCAGCGGGGACATCGCCGGGGTCTCTCAGTCGTCTGCACACAAGTGCATAAGGCAGGTCACCGACGGCTTGTTTCGCAGGGCCTCGGACTAGGTCAATTTTCCCATGGATGACCTCAGCCAGACGGAGAGGGCAGTGGGATTCCACGCTGTGGCTGGCTTCCCACGGGTGCACCCATATAACAATACAAGCACCTCCACACGAGCCAGGACTGTTTATCAACAGGAAGGGCTATCACTCCATCAACACTCAGTACATCTGTGACCACCGTAAGAGATTGCTTCACATGTGCCCCAGATACCCTGGAAGCTGCCACGATTCCTTCATCCTCCGGGACTCCAACATCCCGCCCCTCTTCCACGCACCGAACAACTGCAAGGACTGGTTTCTCGGGGACAAGGGATACCCCCTGCACGCGTGGCTCATGACACCTGAGGAACCCCACCACCGAGCAACAGCGTCGATATAATGACAGCCACATCGCTACCAGGTGTACAATTGAGCATGCTATAGGGCTGCTCAAGATGCACTTCAGGTGCCTTGATCATTCTGGGGGAGCGCTTCAATACGCACCAGATAGAGTGGGACGCATTATAGTCGTCTGTTGTGCCCTGCACAACATGGCACAACAGAGAGGGGTGCCGCTGGAGGAGGCCCCGTCCACATCTGCCACCCACATTGAGGAGGAGGAAGCAGAGGAAGAGGAGCAACCCATGGGCAGAACAACGGCTCACCTGGCTGCTCGTGAGGCCAGGGAGTCACTGATATGTGAACGATTCTCCTAAAATCAGACAGTGTGAAGAGTCCAGTCCTCACCACCTGGACAGAGCAGCGGCCACACCAGCCCTGCCCCCACCTTCTGCACAAAATAGTCCTGCAACTACACATACTCCCACTGTAGAGTGACCCAATGGGTGGCATCAAGTGTGGGCGTTCATGGTGAACTTCATGAAAAGGCCTTGTTACACAAGCCAGTCAAGAATGGCCAAGTTGTGGGCAGTAGTGGTGACAATAATAATATTTAATGTGCCATTGACAAAAATCAAATATAAATAAAAATCATGACAAACCGTCAAACATCCGTCTGCATCCCCTTTGTGCTCAGAAAACCTTCGCCTTTCGCTTACAACTACTCCTACATGGTGCATCCCCTGAGACTGCAGCAGAGATTCACTAATGTCCTTTAGGGAAGGAAACCTGCCATCCTTACCCGGTCTGGCCTATATGTGACTCCAGACCCACAGCAATGTGGTTGATTCTTAATTGCCCTCTGAAATGGCCTAGCGAGCCACTCAGTTGTAAAATCTCGCTACAAAAAGTCATAATAAGAGTAAAACCGGACGGACCACCCGGCATCGGACCACTAGGCATGGGACACGACAACGGCAAAACACCAAGCCCAGTCGACCCTGCAAGGTCCTCCTTACTAACATCTGGGGACTTGTGCCAAAATTGGGAGAGCTGTCCCACAGACTAGTCAAGCAACAACCTGACATAGCCATACTCACAGAATCATACCTTTCAGCCAACGTCCCAGACTCTTCCATCACCATCCCTGGGTATGTCCTGTCCCACCGGCAGGACAGACCCACCAGAGGTGGCGGTACAGTGATATACAGTCAGGAGGGAGTAGCCCTGGGAGTCCTCAAAATTGACTCTGGACCCCATGAAATCTCATGGCATCAGGTCAAACATGGGCAAGGAAACCTCCTGCTGATTACCACCTACCGTCCTCCCTCAGCTGATGAATCAGTCCTCCTCCATGTTGAACACCACTTGGAGGAAGCACTGAGGATAGCAAGGGCACAAAATGTACGCTGGGTGGCAGACTTCAATGTCCATAACCAAGAGTGGCTCGGTAGCACCACTACTGACCGAGCTGGCCGAGTCCTGAGGAACATAGCTGCTAGACTGGGCCTGCGGCAGGTGGTGAGCGAACCAACACGAGGGAAAAACTTACTTGACCTCGTCCTCACCAATCTACCTGTCGCAAATGCATCTGTCCATGACAGTATTGGTAGGAGTGACCACCGCACAGTCCTCGTGGAGATGAAGTCCCATCTTCGCACTGAGGACACCATCCAACGTGTTGTGTGGCACTACCACCGTGCTAAATGGGATAGATTCAGAACAGATCTAGCAGCTCAAAACTGGGCATCCATGAGGCGCTGTGGGCCATCAGCAGCAGCAGCAGAATTGTATTCCACCACAATCTGTAACCTCATGGCCCGGCATATTCCTCACTCTACCATTACCAACAAGCCAGGGGATCAACCCTGGTTCAATGAGGAGTGTAGAAGAGCATGCCAGGAGCAGCACAAAGCGTACCTAAAAATGAGGTGCCAACCTGGTGAAGCTACAACTCAGGACTACATGCATGCTAAACAGCGGAAGCAACATGCTGGAGACAGAGCTAAGCGATTCCACAACCAACGGATCAGATCAAAGCTCTGCAGTCCTGCCACATCCAGTCGTGAATGGTGGTGGACAATTAAACAACTAACGGGAGGAGGAGGCTCTGCAAACATCCCCATCCTCAATGATGGCGGAGTCCAGCACGTGAGTGCAAAAGACAAGGCTGAAGCGTTTGCAACCATCTTCAGCCAGAAGTGCCGAGTGGATGATCCATCTCGGCCTCCTCCCGATATCCCCACCATCACAGAAGCCAGCCTTCGGCCAATTCGCTTCACTCCACGTGATATCAAGAAACGGCTGAGTGCACTGGATACAGCAAAGGCTATGGGCCCCGACAACATCCCAGCTGTAGTGCTGAAGACTTGTGCTCCAGAACTAGCTGCGCCTCTAGCCAAGCTGTTCCAGTACAGCTACAACACTGGCATCCACCCGACAATGTGGAAAATTGCCCAGGTATGTCCTGTCCACAAAAAGCAGGACAAATCCAATCCGGCCAATTACTGCCCCATCAGTCTACTCTCGATCATCAGCAAAGTGATGGAAGGTGTCATTGACAGTGCTATCAAGCGGCACTTACTCACCAATAACCTGCTCACCGATGCTCAGTTTGGGTTCCGCCAGGACCACTCGGCTCCAGACCTCATTACAGCGTTGGTCCAAACATGGACAAAAGAGCTGAATTCCAGAGGTGTGGTGAGAGTGACTGCCCTTGACATCAAGGCAGCATTTGACCGAGTGTGGCACCAAGGAGCCCTAGTAAAATTGAAGTCAATAGGAATCGGGGAAAACTCTCCAGTGGCTGGAGTTATACCTAGCATAAAGGTAGTGGTTGTTGGAGGCCAATCATCTCAGCCCCAGGACATTGCTGCAGGAGTTCCTCAGGGCAGTGTCCTAGGCCCAACCATCTTCAGCTGCTTCATCAATGACCTTCCCTCCATCATAACGTCAGAAATGGGGATGTTCGCTGATGACTGCACAGTGTTCAGTTCCATTCGCAACCCCTCAAATAACGAAGCAGTCCGAGTCCGCATGCAGCAAGACCTGGACAACATCCAGGCTTGGGCTCATAAGTGACAAGTAACATTCGCGCCAGATAAGTGCCAGGCAATGACTGTCTCCAACAAGAGAGAGTCTAACCACCTCCCCCTGACATTCAACGTCATTACCATCACCGAATCCCCCACCATCAACATCCTGGGGGTCACCATTGACCAGAAACTTAACTGGACCAGCCATATAAATACTGTGGCTACGAGAGCAGGTCAGAGGCTGGGTATTCTGCGGCGAGTGACTCACCTCCTGACTCCCCAAAGCCTTTCCACCATCTACAAGGCACAAGTCAGGAGTGTGATGGAATACTCTCCACTTGTTTGGATGAGTGCAGCTCCAACAACACTCAAGAAGCTCGACACCATCCAAGATAAAGCAGCCCGCTTGATTGGCACCCCATCCACCACACTAAACATTCACTCCCTTCACCACTGGCGCACTGTGGCTGCAGTGTGTACCATCCACAGGATGCACTGCAGCAACTCGCCAAGGCTTCTTCGACAGCACCTCCCAAACCCGCGACCTCTACCACCTAGAAGGACAAGAGCGGCAGGCACATGGGAACAACACCACCTGCACGCTCCCCTCCAAGTCACACACCATCCCGACTTGGAAATATATCGCCGTTCCTTCATTGTCGCTGGGTCAAAATCCTGGAACTCCCTTCCTAACAGCACTGTGGGAGAACCGTCACCACACGGACTGCAGCGGTTCAAGAAGGCGGCTCACCACCACCTTCTCGAGGGCAATTATGGATGGGCAATAAATGCTGGCTTTGCCAGCGACGCCCACATCCCGTGAACGAATAAAAAAAAACGTAGTGGCAGTTGCTCTTGTTCATGCCCTGACCGATTAGATTCTTTGGGCCTACGCCTTCTGGGTTTCGGTGCCCGTGAGGGCCCCTCCAAAGACTGCTCCAACTGCACCTGTGCCGGGGCAGATTCGGCCACCTGGAGAGGAGGCAGCATTGTGGGTACTGGTTGAGAGGGGGGCAACGGGTGAGATGTGGGGGCGCTTTGAGTGGCGTCCCCACTTCCATGTTCCCTTTCGCCATCTTCCCTCCCCTGGGCCAGGCCCACACCACTCCTATCACTCTGCTGGACGACAGTTTGGAGGACATGTGTGAAGCCTTGTAAGGCCAGTGCCTGCCTTTTTAAGGTGGCAGAATGTTGTTCACCCTGAGTCCAGAGGGCCATTGTCAGGGCCTCAATGGACTCATTGGTGAGCCATGGTTGAACCTCCATGGAGGCTAGCCTTTCCTCCATTGCAGACATTTCCGCACTTACCCATGACACCATCTCAGAGATGCCCTCACGTCCCTGTGACAGTATCTCAGAATTGCCCTCCCTTACTTGTGCCACCATTCCACTCATACAGGAGTTGGACTCCTCCATCCTGTGCGCGATTGTGGAGAGAGCGCATGGCACCTTTTCCAGCATCTCGCAAATGTGCTGCTGCCCCTCGATCATTCTCCTTTTCATGGATAGCCCCCAGGGATCAGCATCTGTCTCCAGCTGAGCAGAGCCTGGAGAAGAGTGCGCCCACTGATGTGGACTCTCCACAGCTGCCCCTGCCACCACTGTCTGCTCGTGCTCACGTTGTGGTGGCTCACCATGTGAGACCCCAACTAAGTGAGGACGGGGTCTCACCGAGGTATGTGTATCTGCGCTGGTGGATGGCTTGCTCAGATGTGATGGTGCCCCCTCAGAGGCCGGCAGGTCCTCTGAGGAATCGCCCTCCACCGTCACGGTGGTTGCTGAATGCCCTGTAAGAGAACAGAAGGCAATATTAAGCATGATGACAGATGTTGAGGTGCTGAAGGTGGCAAGGCATGTTAACATCAATTGCTATTGTGTGTGCTGAATGTTAAAGTTCTGTCACCAGCCGTTTGTCCGGTGCCAGTCTCAGCGTCCCCGATGGACAGGCACTCGAAGGTGCGGCTCAGTTCCAGACCCTCCTGCTCCGCATCTGTGAGGACGATTAGATGTTGCAGCCCCCCTCCGGTCCTCGCCCTCTCCCCTGCATTCTGGGCGCTCTTCTCCTATAAGGGGAGAAAGTAGAGAGGCGTGAGTGAGTGATGGTGACGTGACCAACTGATGAATGCATTGATTTGGGGGAGGCTGACCGTGAAAGAGATGCATCAGAGGGTGAGTATGTGACAGAGCCATGACATTTTATGAGGATTGGGTTGAGTGGTAGTGGTGGGATGAGTACTGGGGAGGTGAGGAAGCGGTGAGTAAGTGCAGGTAAGTTGAGGATGAGGTTTGAGTGGGTGTGAGAAATGATGTGATAGAGTAGTGTTGGCAGTGCAGAATGAGTTGTGGGTTGGGGGCAGTGATGTGGAAGACAGAGAATGAGTGTACGAGAATGAGTAAGTGTACTCACTTTGGCTGACCTAGTTAGGTCATTGAAGCGCTTCCTGCACTGTATCCAGGTGCGGGAGACGCTGCTGCTGGTGACCTCCTCTACCACCTCGAGCCACGCCTTCTTGGTGGCAGAGGCAGGCCGCTTCCTCTCGTCTGCTGGGTAGAACATATCCTTCCTCCTCCTCACCCCATCCAGTAGCACCTGGAGTGAGGCATCACTAAATCTGGGAGCAGCCTTTCTCCTGGGCTGCTCCATTCTGTAATTTTGGGTGTTTGCTTCAGGAGTAGCATTGGAGGACTGCCCCTTTAAATAGGGCTCCAGCTGACAGCCTGTGATGCAGGTGCGCAGTCCGCCCGCTGCGCAGGTTTACGATGGGAAACCCGAAGTCACATTAAGTGGCTTCAATTTAGCCGTGATCGCGTGGGGAATGGACGGATTTTACTGGGTGGGTTACCCACGCGCCCTGTTCCCCCCCCCCCCAGCTGCCATCCCGCCTCCCTGGTAATATCAGGGCCAGTGGATGCATTGGTTGTGATCTTCCAAGATTTCCTAGATTGTAGGACGGTTCCAGTGGATTAGATTAGCAAATGTAACCTTGCTATTCAAGAAAGGAGGGAAAGAGAAAACAGGAAACTACTGAGCAGTTAGCCTGACATCAGTAGTCGGGAAAATGCACAAATCTATTATTAAGGACATGGTAACAGGGCACTTAGAAAATCATAATATGACTAGGCAGAGTCAACATGGTTTTATGAAAGGGAAATCGTGTTTGACAAATTTATTTTTTGAGGATGTAACTAGCAGGGGAGGGGAGGGGAACCAGTGGATGTAGTATATTTGGATTTTCAAAAGACATTTGATGAGGTGCCACACAAAAGATTGTCAAGCAAGATCAGGGCTCATGGGGTTGGGGGTAATATATTAGCATGGATAGAGGATTGTTTAATGGACAGAAATCAGAGAGTAGGAATAAATGGGTCATTTTCAGGTTGGCAGCCTGTAACTATTGGGGTGCTGCAAGGTTCAGTGCTCGGGCCTCAGCTATTCACAATCTGTATTAATGACATTAATGAAGGGATCGAGTGAATTGTATCCAAGTTTGCTGACGATACAAAGCTAGGTGGGAAAGTAAGCTGTGAGGAGGACACAAAGGGCTCGATTTTCAAATCGAAGTCCGGGTGTGTTGGGGGCGGGGGGACAGTGAAAATTGGGATAGTCCCGAGCGGATAAGGAACCCGGCTCCAATCCGCTGACTTCTGCGTCTCTCACAGACACATCTGAGTGCGCGTGGTTCTGGAATCCGGAAGTCCCACCAGCAATTAAAGCCGGCGGGACGATATTTAAAGAAGCAAATGTACTTCATTGAGGTACTAACGGGAGGAGGAGGCTCTGTAAACATCCCCATCCTCAACGATGGCAGAGTCCAGCACATGAGTGCAAAAGACAAGGCTGAAGCGTTTGCAACCATCTTCAGCCAGAAGTGCCGAATGGATGATCCATCTCGGCCGCCTCCCGATATCCCCACCATCACAGAAGCCAGTCTTCAGCCAATTCGATTCACTCCACATGATATCAAGAAACGGCTGAGTGCACTGGATGCAGCAAAGGTTATGGACCCCGACAACATCCCAGCTGTAGTGCTGAAGACTTGTGCTCCAGAACTAGCAGCGCCTATAGCCAAGCTGTTCCAGTATAGCTACAACACTGGCATCTACCCGACAATGTCGAAAATTGCCCAGATATGTCCTGTCCACAAAAAGCAGGACAAATCCAATCCGGCCAATTACCGCCCCATCAGTCTACTCTCGATCATCAGCAAAGTGATGGAAGGTGTCGTCGACAGTGCTATCAAGCGGCACTTACTCACCAATAACCTGCTCACCGATGCTCAGTTTGGGTTCTGCCAGGACCAGACTTCATTACAGCCTTGGTCCAAACATGGACAAAAGAGCTGAATTCCAGAGGTGAGGTGAGAGTGACTGCCCTTGACATCAAGGCAGCATTTGACCGAGTGTGGCACCAAGGAGCCCTAGTAAAATTGAAGTCAATGGGAATAAGGGCGAAAACTCTCCAGTGGCTGGAGTCATACCTAGCACAAAAGAAGATGGTAATGGTTGTTGGAGGACAATCATCTCAGCCCCAGGACATTGCTGCAGGAGTTCCTCAAGGCAGTGTCCTAGGCCCAACCATTTTCAGCTGCTTCATCAATGACCTTCCCTCCATCATAAAGTCAGAAATTGGGATGTTCGCTGATGATTGCACATTGTTCAGTTCCATTCGCAACCCCTCAAATAATGAAGCAGTCCGAGCCTGCATGCAGCAAGACCTGGACAACACCCAGGCTTGGGCTGATAAGTGGCAAGTTACATTCGCTCCAGACAAGTGCCAGGCAATGACCATCTCCAACAAGAGAGAGTCTAAGCACCTCCCCTTGACATTCAACGGCATTACCATCGCCGAATCCTCCACCATCAACATCCTGGGGGTTACCATTGACCAGAAACTTAACTGGACCAGCCATATAAATACTGTGGCTGCAAGAGCAGGTCAGAGGCTGGGTATTCTGCGGCGAGTGACTCACCTCCTGACTCCCCAAAGCCTTTCCACCATCTACAAGGCACAAGTCAGGAGTGTGATGGAATACTCACCACTTGCCTGGATGAGTGCAGCTCCAACAACACTCAAGAAGCTCGACACCATCCAGGACAAAGCAGCCCACTTGATTGGCACCCCATCCACCACCCTAAACATTCACTCCCTTTACCACCGGCGCACAGTGGCTGCAGTGTGTACCATCCACAGGATGCACTGCAGCAACTCGCCAAGGCTTCTTCGACAGCACCTCCCAAACCCGCGACCTCTATCACCTAGAAGGACAAGAGCAGCAGGTACATGGGAACAACACCTGCACGTTCCCCTCCCAGTCACACACCATCCCGACTTGGAAATATATCACCGTTCCTTCATCGTCGCTGGGTCAAAATCCTAGAACTCCCTTCCTAACAGCACTGTGGGAGAACCTTCACCACACGGACTGCAGCGGTTCAAGTAGGCGGCTCACCACCACCTTCTCGAGGGCAATTAGGGATGGGCAATAAATGCTGGCCTCGCCAGCGATGCCCACATCCCATGAACGAATAAAAAAAAAACTTCAGCTCCTCCAAAACTCTGCTGCCCGTGTCCTATCTCGCACCACATCCCACTCACCTATTACCCCTGTCCTCGCTGACCTACATTGGTTTCCGGTCCCCCAATGTCTACAATTTAAAATTCTCATCCTCGTATTTAAATTATCTGGACCTCACAGAGGAGCAATGCTTTCAGAGGCTTTGATTCACCAGAAAGGCAATGACATAGCTGTGCAACATGTTGCAGGAGGACCTGTAGCCACACTCTTAAGAGAAGCATGGCACTGACAGTGGCAGTCAAATTGACAGTGGTCTTGAACTTTTTTGCCTTGGATTCTTTCCAGTGGGTCAGTAAGGATATCAGTCAGTCTGAAGTGCATTGCTGTATAAAACAGGTGACTGATGCCTCAAATAGCTTACATCACTTTCCCCAGGGCACAACATACCACAGCGCTAGATTTCTATCAAATGGCAGCATTCTCAAAAGACTAGGGATTAATTGATGACACCATTAATGGCCTTTGTGCACCTGCAACTCTACTCAATCAGTGTTCAGCTTGTGTGTGACCATTTGTACTAGATGCAGCAGGTCAATGGCCAATTCCCAGGCAGCGGTCACGATTCATTCATTTTATATCAGTCTAGCATGTCACCATTATTTGCTGATACCCATAAAATCAAGAGTTGGATCCTAGGCAACCAAAGTTATTTATAGCTGCCTTGGCTTATCATCCCTCTATGGCATCCAGTTGAGCACACATAAAACGAGGTGCATGTCTCCACCAGATGCATCACCGAGTGTACTATAGGCATGCTGGAACAGTAGTTCTGCTGCCTTGACAATTTAGGGGTGTCTTGCAGTACAACTCAGACAAAATTTCCATCAGATCACCTTGGCCTGCTGTATTATTCATAACATCCTGATTGAAAGGCATTCACATGGAGCAGCTGCAGCAGAAGCCCTTAGTTGGAGGGCAGGGCTGAGTATCCGGAAGAGCCAGCAGCACAGGCCCCAACTACTGCAAGAGCCATTTACCAGATCGTAATACGGGCAGTCTCTTATAAACACCCCAAGAAACTCACCCATTAACAGTCCTCTTGGCATCTTTTCGTGCATTTGTATTGTGCTCACCTACCTAATCTGGTGGTGCTTCTCTAAGCAATCCCCTTGGCAAGAGCCTGTGAGGTGTCTCGCATCTGAGTGTCTGTGAGCAGCTCCTGGGATGTAGATGGCCCTTGACCTCTGTGAGCATAGGCCTGTTTCAGGCTGCTATTCTTCTGCAAGGCCTGGGGCAGTCTATCCCTGCCTGCTTTCTATTACCTAGAACGTCATTGTCGGGCTGGTAGGCTGATATGGATTTATTAGCATCTTGAGGACAACAACATCATCCGTTACTTGGTCTGGTGAGATTGAGTGATGGGGTGTTGAGAAAATCCAGTTCTGAGACCTTGCGACAGCTTCTGCTGTAACTAAAGACACAAAGAAGAAAAGTGTTAGGAGAATGTCCTTATAACTTATTGACGAGCAGTCTTTGCCAACAGCTAGCATGGAGCTGTTGATGTATGCAAGGTTGTGTGTCAGTGATGGAGTGACTAAATAGAATGGAGTGTAAAGGAATGTTAAGTGATGTACCTACCCTGAGCTGGTGTCATTCCTCCTGCTTCTCCATTTCCTGCCTTGTTTTCCAATTCCTGGCCCTGAATTGAGTGGATTCACTCCTTGAATGTAGTCCTTTGGTTGGAAACATCTGCCTGCATTGCCTTCATCAATTAAATTTTCTATGGAGCCAGTAGGAACAGGAGAACTCCCCCTGACTCCACAATCCTGGTGATCCTGCTTGTGGAGGCACGAAAGGCGCCGGCAGCTCACCCCAAATATGTAGATGAAGCCGAGGCCCAATTTTGGGCTTGCCGCGGGGCCTCTCGTAGCACCAAGTTTGGGCCCAAAAATGGGCCCAGACTAATTTCTACCCCTATATGTCAATAATTGTATACAATTACAAAACATGCAATAAGTACAATTCTCTTTCTGGCTGTGAGACAACTTAGTCACAGTTAGATTATTAGAATATATTATAGCTTTGAACTTAATATTTATTTATGCGTAGTTATTATTTTGCATTGAGAAGGGTTATATAAAATTACCACAGAACGTGAAGAGGATAGCCAACATATACAAATATGTTTTATATTATTAATATGTTCAAAAAAACTATTATTTGTTGATGGTTCATATTTTGCTTTCATTTGCAGAGAATAATCTGAGGGAAAATGTTTTTAAATATATGGAAGTCCTAGAAGACAAACTTCATAGGTAAGGGTTTCTGACATATATTTAAATAACAGTCTTCAGAATTTATGAGATTTAGATTTGAGCACTTATTTTTCTAATCAACAATTGTGCATTTTTTTTACCATCTTTACAATAATGTAATTTCAATTTAAAACCATTATTTGTTTTCCCCATTTAATTCAGGTTCTATTAATGTGTGGTTGTATTTGAGAAAACTGCATTATTAAATATAAACTTTTGTTTTATAAGTAGAATTGTAAAACAATATAGTTCTATACTGCAAGATTGTAAATATTGAATTCCAGTTTCAGTATGTCATTATGCTAGCACTTTTTGTACTAGTGAATTTCCTGTGTCATTGCTCACAATAAGTCAGACGATACACTGTTTGTTTTAGACATACAGCAGTGTTCCAACATGGTGTCCTTGGAGTGGGGGAAGAATAAGCAGTGTCTCTCAGCAACAGAATATTACACTGTGTATCCCATGTACTTCACAGTGTATTATTCTGCAGCTAAGCTGGATTTCAGTTTAAACTTAACTTTCCCTATAATGCCACAAAGTCTAACTGCTGTAAATAAACACAGCCTGAGGTGATCAGTGTTTAATTGCTTTTTGGTGAAGGAAGTTTCTAGATTGGAAGCTGCATGTAAATTTCTGCCCAAAGTTAGGAAATACACAACATGAAATGACTGGCTTTCTTTCTCTTTCTTAAAATACTTTTGATACTTTGAAGTATGATGGCTACCAAAACTTTCATACAGATGGATTTTATAAAGTCACTGCAACAAAAAAATTACATGTTATCTTTCTACATCTTTGTACATTGGGTTTTTCAAAACATTTGGCTTTTCACATTTAAATATGACTTGTCATTGTATTGTTTCTACTATAGTTTCTTTCTCTACTGTGAAAATGTAAGTCAAAACATGTGTTTTTCCTCCAAACTATAAATATTAGGAGTTATATTTAGTGCTGTTAGCTGTCTGCTTACAATCAACATCTAACATTTGATGTGACAATATAATATGAAAGCATTGGTTTTGGATTGCAATAGGAGCTATCACGCTGATTAAATAAAAAGTCAAGACCAGAAATGTTTCATTAACCAAGTGAAATATGTATGATAAACCACTATTTCACATTACACAGTTTCTTTAAGATTGGAAATAGTACTGCTTTGTTATTTAAATTATGTTCTTGGAATGTATGACTCAATAGGAAACAGCAGGACCATTTAATTTAAACAGACTAAATGTGAATAGCAGAACAATTTTATATGTTCTGCGGTAGTTCATTATAACAGCAAAAAGTCAGTAAGGGGTCTCACAACTCTAATTACAATAACCTTAAACTTAGAAATATTTTGTATCAATTTGATTTTGAGCACATTTCCTGATCTAAGTAAATTTCTTCTGATTCCATTGAAGCTCGATAGGGTATTTTGTGGCAAGCATTCGTCAAATTAAGTAACAGCACTTCTAAGAATGTTTAAAGTGAGTAAAACATTTGTTGACAGTATGGATAAAAATGTTAGTGCAACACATCTACTTCAATATCAAAATTACTTTAGCACCAAGATTAACGAGTCATTCATCTCATTGCTGTTTGTGGAATCTTGCTGTGTAGAAAATGTCTGCCATATTTACCTATGTAACTGCACTCATAGAGATTCATTGTATGTGGAGCACCTTGGCTTGTTTCTGAGAGATTTAATTAGGCACTATAAAATGCAAGTCTTGGTATCATACAACAGATGTTATAACCCTATGCCAGAGTATAAGCATATCTGTTTCCAGCTATTTTGGCTACTTCATTTGGTGATGCAGTATTTAAAATGGATATGCAGTAGATTTTTTTATACTAAGGTTCTATTCATTTTTCATGTAACTGATTAAATGAATTCTTTGAGTAACACTTTAAACAAGGTCATTCTGAACTTCAAAAAAGTAGGTTACATGAAGTGTAACTGGCAGCTTTTTCAGGATATTCCTAACTTTTCTTGGCTGTTGTTTCAGTTGTGGAAGCCAGCTGCTTGAGAAAGTGTGGGAAGCAGACTTAGAGGCCTGTCAACTCTTTGTCAGTGGTTTACAGCTGAAAGAGGCAAGTTACCGCACCTCTGAAGGGGAAGAGTACCGAGCAGATGAAGAGGATGATGCCATAGAGGATGCATGCTCAGAGGTTAAAGATGCAAGGGACTGTGTCTTTCCTAACAAACTAGATTGGTGTGCTATACAGTGCTATCCTGACCAAAAAGAAACTGATTCACCCAAGGTAATTGTTTTCTGTATTCCACATCTAGTATTTTGACACTGGTTGCCAATGCAGTGCCACTGTTAGATTTAGTAACAGCTGAATTAACAGTTCGAGTTTAGTTACTAGGAGAGTCTTAAGGTTTCTTAGAAAATCTGCTCCTTACCACTTCCCACTTGTTTGTGAATATGATTATTCAAATTCTGTCCCAATAATTGAGACTATGACTGTTATTAATGAATAATTATTGGCACTTTGGCCAAACTCAATCATTGATTCAAATTCCAACTGTATTGCTCACTGGTATGGAACACTTTCTACCAATTTGTAAAACAGAATTATGTAGAGATTGTGTATGTATCCTCTGTTTTAATTCTATATTTACTTTGTGTGCAGGGAATTTGTTATTTTCATTTTTACATAAAGAATACTTAACAATTGCAGTTGTATTATGTAATTTTTAAAAATCCATAGCTGAAAATGACCAAACTTTTTGACGTACTTTTTTCCTCATGAGTTATATAGTTAACCGCACTGTAAAATAAAATCACAGGGCACTAACAGCTGTAAAATATTCCACTTATGAGATTTGTAATTTTAACCAGATGAAAAGTAAATTTGAATGACTTTTAAAACCGAGAAAACCAACTAATGATCTTTGTAGTGTCATGTGTGGAAATAGCAGGATAATCTTCCACATGAGTATTGTATACATAGTAGTTCCACTTCCAAGAAGGAAGATTTGTGTTGATACATTTGTGTTCTGCTTTATTTTAAGCAAAACTTATGAAATTCAAAGAACTAAGTTACATTTATTTCCAGAATAACTTTCATTAAACTGCCTTGTATAGGAATAGTTTTGGTATTTCAGCAACTTTTCCATTAAGGAGAACCCTTAAAGATTAAACAGAATTTATAAGTTGAAAATAGGAAGACACAGTCAGGTGAAGAATCCATATAGGAAGAGGGCTCTCTGTTCCCACATCGAAATAAGACATTTGACCACTAGCTTGTAAAGTTGAGTTTGTGCTAAGCATTAGTCTGAATGGAATGTTGCAATTTCCTCTAACTGAAAAGCATATATATACAGAATGGAAAGCACATATGATGAAAAGATATGGGGAATTAGAAGTACTGTTGGAAAGGTGAATGGAAATAGATCAGTAATTGACCAGTGAAACATACAGATCCATATCCGAGGCAAAGTGAAATAATGTGAAAAGGAAAAACCACAAATCAGAAATAAAAACAGAAAATGTTGGAAATATGTAGCAGATCAGTTAACATCTCTGAGGAGAAAAGGTTTGGGTGTGTAACCTTCAACAGCACTCAGGGAAATTATGTCATGGATTTAGTGGGATTTAAATTAGGAAAATCCAAACATAGATGAAACACAAATACATATATATACACTCACAAGAATTATATTATTCATTAGAATGAGTTTTGGGAAGCAGAATTCAGGACAACATCATGAAGAGTAAAATGGGGAGGCCCAAAAAAGTAGCAATGTAGGTTCTTTTTATACACATTCTTACCTTAATCTGCAACTCATTACTATTGCTGCAGATTCTTTCCTTAGCCTAGCCTTTATAGTAATGGAGTCACGCAGATTTTATAAGAGAGAATAGAGCAAAGCATACAGCAAAGGCTATGGGCCCCGACAACATCCCGGCTGTAGTACAGAAGACTTGTGCTCCAGAATTAGCCGCTCCTCTGGCCAAGCTGTTCCAGTACAGCTACAACACTGACATCTACCCGACAATGTGGAAAATTGCCCAGGTATGTCCTGTCCACAAAAAGCAGGACAAATCCAATCTGGCCAATTACCACCCCATCAGTCTACTCTCAATCATCAGCAAAGTGATGGAAGGTGTTGTCGACAGCGCTATCAAGCGGCTCTTACTCACCAATAACCTGCTCACCGATGCTCAGTTTGGGTTCCGCCAGGACCACTCAGCTCCAGACCTCATTACAGCCTTGGTTCAAACATGGACAAAAGAGCTGAATTCCAGATGTGAGGTGAGAGTGACTGCCCTTGACATCATGGGCAGTCACTCTCTGCCCATGTTGTCAAGGGCAGAGAGTGCATTTGACCGAGTGTGGCACCAAAGAGCCCTTGTAAAATTGAAGTCAATGGGAATCAGGGGGAAAACTCTCCAGTGGCTGGAGTCATACCTAGCACAAAGGAAGATGGTAGTGGTTGTTGGAGGCCAGTCATCTCAGCCCCAGGACATTGCTGCAGGAGTTCCTCAGGGCAGTGTCCTAGGCCCAACCATCTTCAGCTGCTTCATCAATGACCTTCCCTCCATCATAAGGTCAGAAATGGGGATGTTCGCTGATGATTGCACTGTGTTCAGTTCCATTTGCGACCCCTCAGATAATGAAGTGGTCCAAGCCTGCATTCAGCAAGACCTGGACAACATCCAGGCTTGGGCTGATAAGTGGCAAGTAACATTTGCGGCAGGCAATGACCATCTCCAACAAGAGAGAGTCTAATCACATCCCCTCGTCATTCAATGGAGTTACCATCGCCAAATCCCCCACCATCTATATCCTGGGGGTCACCATTGACCAGATACTTAACTGGACCAACCTCTTACATACTGTGGCTACAAGAGCAGGTCAGAGGCTGGGTTTTCTGTGACAAGTGACTCACCTCCTGATTCCCCAAAGCCTTTCCACCATCTACAAGGCACAAGTCAGGAGTGTGATGGAATACTCTCCAATAGCCTGGATGAGTGCAACTCCAACAACACTCAAGAAGCTCGACACCATCCAGGACAAAGCAGCCCGCTTGATTGGCACTCCATCCACCACCCTAAACATTCACTCCCTTCACCACCGGCGCACTGTGGCTGCAGTGTGTACCATCTACGGGATGTACTGCAGCAACTCGCCAAGGCTTCTTCGACAGCACCTCCCAAACCCGCGACCTCTACCACCTAGAAGGACAAGGGCAGCAGGCACATGGGTACACCACACCTGCACGTTCCCCTCCAAGTCACACACCGTCCCGACTTGGAAATATATCGCCATTGCTTTATCATCGCTGGGTCAAAATCCTGGAACTCCCTTCCTAACAGCACTGTGGGAGAACCTTCACCACAGGACTGCAGCAGTTCAAGAAGGCGGCTCACCACCACCTTCTCAAGGGCAATTAGGGATGGGCAATAAATGTTGGCCTTGCCAGCAACACCTTCACCCCATGAACGAATAAAATAAAGGTAAAAGCTTACGTGATGACTTAAAACCAATATTTAAAAATATCTCTCTTCTCCTAATGATTTGTATATGTTCTATCCTCTTATGTTTTCATTGACCTATATAGAGTCGTTGAACATGATTATATAATTACAGTAAGTTTTAGACAAAATCATATATCCCAAAATATATCCTACTAAAAAGCAAGAACAAACTAGCCAGTAATGACACACCATAGATGAATAAAGAAATAAGGGCAAAATTGAAACTAAAGAAAAAGGCATACACTAAGTACGTAGACAACTAAGGAGAGGATGACCAAAGGGAATACGAAAAGGTTAGGAAAGAAGTCAAAAAAGCAATTGGGAAGGCAAAGAGAAACTATGAAATTAAATTATCAATTAATATAAAAATAATTAGTAAAGTAGTCTACAGACACATAAATAACAAAAGAAAAATCAGGATAGGGATAGGACCACTAAGGGATACACACAATAAACTCATAGGTAGAAATATTAAATAATTACTTTGCCTCAATACTTTGCCGGAGACTAACATGGTGGGCATCACATTAGAAGAAGAGATCAAAAAAGATAACGACATTTAAGATAGAAAGGGGGAGATAATGTGTAAACTAATCAAACTTAGAGAGGATAATACCCCTGGATTGTATCCGCACATTTTAAAAGAAGTTAGGGAAGAGATAGCAGAGGCGCTATTACATATATATAAATATTGATTAGAAAAAGGAATAGTGTCAGAGGACTGACGAACAGTTAATGTGATCCCTATATTTAAAAAGGGAAATAGAACCAGTCCAGGGAACTATAGACCAATTAGCTTAATGTCGGTGGTAGGAAAGATAATGGAATTCTTACTCAAAGAGGTAATAGTAAAACATCTAGAAACCGAAAATATAATAAAGAATTGTCAGCACGGATTTCAAAAGGGAAGATCATGCTTGACCAGCCTTATTGAATTCTATGAAGAAGTAACAGAAAGGATAGACATGGGTAATGCAGTAGATATAATATATTTGGTGGTGTCAGCCGTGGCTCAGTGGGTAGCACTCTCGCCTCTGAGGTAGAAGGTTGTGGGTTCAAGTCCCACTCTAGAGATTTGAGCACAAAAATCTAGGCTGACACTCCAGTGCAGTGCTGCTCTGTCCCCGTCCTACAGCAGAGCCTGGTCTCCAATCGTCTTGGATTTCCCTGCCATTGGGCCAAGACTTTGCTCCATTGGGACCATGTGGTGGTTGGTGTGCAACGACCACCCCACGTTAAAAGAACCCACGCACAGGCATCTTCCACCAAGTCGTCCTCAACCCTGAGGGTCTGCCAGAGAGAATATATTTGGATTTTCAAAAGGCCTTTGATAAGGTACCGCATAGTAGACTCATGTCTAAGGTCAGAGCATGTGGAGTCGGGACAGGTAGCAGAATGGATAGCAAGTTGGCTACAAAGCAGAAAACAAAGTCGGGGTTAAAGGTAGTAACTCAGATTGGCAAAAGGTGGGACGTGGTGTCCTACAAGGATCAGTGCTGGGACCACTGTTGTTCACTATTTACATAAATGATTTGGACTCGGGAATCGGAAGTACGATTTCAAAATTTGCCATCGACACAAACTGGGGGGTATAGTTAATACCGAGGAGGACTGCAACAAAATACAGGAAGATATTAATAAACTTGCAGAATGGGTGTGTAATTGGCAAATGAATTTCAATGTAGATAAGTGTGGGGTGGTATGTTTTGTCAGGAAGAATAAGGAGGCCACATACTCCTTGGAAAATAAGAGTCTAAATGGGGTAGAGGAGCAGAGGGATCTGGAGTACAGATATACAAATCACTAAAAGTAGCGACGCAAGTTAATAAGGCCATAAAAATAGTAAAGCACTGGGGTTCATTTCAAGAGGGATAGAATTGAAACATTGGGTTTTGGGCCCCAGCTATTCACAATATATATCAATGATTTGGATGAGGGAACCATATGTAATATTTCCAAGTTTGCTGACGACACAAAACTAGGTGGGATCGTGAGTTGTGAGGAGGATGCAAAGAGACTTCACGGCGATTTAGACAAGTTGAGTGAGTGGGCAAATACATGGCAGATGCAGTATAATGTGGATAAATGTGAAGTTATCCACTTCGGAAGGAAAAATAGAAAGGCAGAGTATTACTTAAATGGTGATAGACTGGGAAATGTTGATGTACAAAGGGACCTGGGTGTCCTTGTACACCAGTCACTGAAAGCAAAACATGCAAGTGCAGCAAGCAGTTAGGAAGGCAAATGGTATGTTGGCCTTCATTGCAAGAGGATTTGAGTACAGGAGCAAGGATGTCTTACTGCAGTTATACAGGGCCTTGGTGAGACCACACCTGGAGTATTGTGTGCAGTTTTGGTCTCCTTACCTAAGAAAGGATATACTTGCCATAGAGGGAGTGCAGCGAAGGTACTCCAAACTGATTCCTGGGATGGCAGGACTGTCGTATGAGGAGAGATTGGGTCGACTCGGCCTGTATTCACTTGAGTTTAGAAGAATGAGAGGGGATCTCATTGAAACATATAACATTCTGACAGGACTAGACAGACTGGATGCAGGGAGGATGTTTTCCCTGGCTTGGCGGTCTCGAACGAGGGGTCACAGTCTCAAGATACGGGGTAGGACATTTAGGACTGAGATGAGGAGAAATTTCTTCACTCAGAGGGTGGTGAACCTGTGGAATTCTCTACCACAGACGGCTGTGGAGGCCAAGTCACTGAATTTATTTAAGAAGGAGCTAGATAGATTTCTAGACACAAAAAGCATCACGGGGTATAGGGAGAGAGTGGGAATATGGTATTGAGATAGAGGATCAGCCATGATCATATTGACTGGCGGAGCAGGCTCGAATGGCCTACTCCTGGCTCCTATTTTCTATGTTTCGATGAAAAGCAGAGCAGTTATGTTAAACTTGTATAGAACCTTGGTTAGACCACACTTGGAGTATTATGAACTGTTATGGTCTCCATATTATAAAAAGGATATCGAAGCACTGGAGAAGGTGCAAAAAAGATTTACTAGGATGATACCAGAACTGAGAGGTTATACCTATCAGGAAAGATTGAACAGGCTGAGGCTGTTCTCTTTAGAAAAGAGAAGTCTGAGAGGTGACCTGATAGAGGTCTTCATGATTATGAAAGGGTTTGATAGGGTAGACACAGAGAAGATTTTTGCACTTGCGGGGGGGACCAGAACTAGGGGCCGTAAATATAAGATAGTCACTAATAAATCTAATAGGGAATTTAGGAGAAACTTCTTTACCCAGGGAGTGGTTAGAATGTGGAACTTGCTACCACAAGGAGTTGTTGTGGTGACTAGCATAGATGCATTTAAGGGGACACTAGATAAGTACATGAGCGAGAAAGGAATAGAAGGATATGCTGATAGGGTTAGATGAAGAAGGGTGGGAGGAGGATTGTGTGGAGCATAAACACCAGCATGGACCTGTTGCCGATGTCACAAAGATAGGCAGCATTAGAAGCATAAAATTACAGAGAAATATTAATAGATTAAGTGAATGGACAAAACTGTGGCAAATGGATTTCAGTGTAGGCAAGTGTGAGGTCATCCACTTTGGACCTAAAAAGGATAGATCAGAGTACTTTCTAAATGGTGAAAAGCTCGAAATAGTGGAGGTCCAAAGAGACTATGGGGTCCATGTACATAAATCATTAAAATGTCTTGGACAGGTACAGAAAATAAGCAAAAAAGGCTGATGGAATGCTGGCCTTCATATCTAGAGGACTAGAATACAAGGTTATGCTACAGCTATACAAAGTCCTGGTTAGACCACACCTGGAGTACTGTGTTCAGTTCTGGGCACCGCACCTTAGGAAGGATCTATTGGCCTTGGAGGCAGTGCAGAGTAGATTTACTAGAATGATACCTGGACCCCAAGGGTTAAATTATGAGGCGAGATTATACAAACTAGGGTTGTATTCCCTGGAATTTAGAAGATTAAGGGGTGATTTGATTGAAGTTTTCAAGATATTAAAGAGCCCTGATAGAGTAGATGGAGAGAAACTATTTCCGCTGGTTGGAGAGCCTAGGACCAGGGGACATAACCTAAAAATTAGAGCCAAGACTTTCAGGAGTGAAGTTAGGAAACACTTCTGCACACAAAGGGTGATAGAAGTTTGGAACTCTCTTCTATAAACGGCAGTTTGCTCAATTGTTAATTTTAAATCTGAGATTGATAGATTTTTGTTAACCAAAGGTAGTAAGGGATATGGGGCTAAGGCGGGTATATGGAGTTAGGTCACAGATCAGCCATGATCTCATTGAATGGTGGAACAGACTCGAGGGGCTAAATGACTTACTCCTGTTTCTATGTTGGACCGAATGGCCTGTTTCTGTGCTGTACATTCCATGTAATGAAGAATACGGATTCTTTTAAAGATAGAATCCTACTGTCAACTGAAACCAATTTAATATAGTGGTGCTTTGAAAATGCAACTCTGGATATATGTGGAGTTTTGGAAAAACAAAACTTATCATTGCTGTTGAGCAGCTAAGCTGTGTTGTATATTATGTTTGACAACAGTCCTTTCTCTTCCTTCTACTGACTTAACTAACAGCCTTCCTCATATTACACACTATTGCATGCCAATTCTCAGATTAGATTCTGCATGGAGATCAGTAGCTTTGTAACTGAACCTAATTTTGACTCTGCATTCCAAAGAATTTAGTAGTTTGTGGTAAATACCTGAAGCTTACTTTTTAATTTCCTGACCTCTTTCTATGCCCTGCATGCTGTGCAGTGCTCCCTTTCTGTCCCTATGAAGGAGAGACTGATCTTCCCAGTAACCTACTAGATTCCAAGTCAGTGAAGGTGACAAACAGCCAAAGGTAACGCTACTGCCATCTAGTATTTCTGTAGTAGTCAGTTAGGTGCTGTGTTGATCTTCAAAATAGACATTGAATATGTTTTTTCTCTTTCACAAATATAATTTTTTGTAACTTTATAAATTCTTAGGAGTATTTTTGTGATCCTGCACTTTCAGTGGAGAAACCGTACTTGAAAGGAGCATGGATTGGAAACAGGCTAGGACAGTGTAGCCTTGAATCTCTGACCCACATTTCTGCGAGTGTGGCTCCCCGCTGGGAGCGCAAGATCATAGAATTACACTTCATTGAAATAGTGTGCAAGGCATGCTGATTTTTTTTTATATGTTGCTACATACATATAATTTATAACTATGTAGTTGCAACTATTACAAAGTACAGATACCTGTTTAACTGCAAAATAAATATTTGAATTGACAGCCTAAATAACTTGGATATATTTTATAGCTCAACTTGTTTTTGCCAGTTTTTTATTATACAAATTTCTGAGACTATAAGGCTGAATATATATTAAAAAGGATATAAACTGAGTACAAGCCACAATTCATAATAGTATTGACTAACTAGTTAAGAATTCAATTTGAATTATAGTGTTTGAAATAGTACTAAAGAATCCTTGGTTAATAATAAAGTGAAGAAATATATGGTTAATAGCTGCCTGATTCTCTTTCCCATTGTAAATCGGGCAAATGTAAAATGGGCAGCTGGTTCGTTTTTGCCCATTTTGTGCTATTGCCCAAGACTGTTTTCACCCCCATAGTATAAACACAGTGGACTAGTTTAACACATTTAGCAAGCAAGGTGCAGTCCCAGAACCTAAACAGTTTACAATGACTGGCTACATAGTTAATCCTGAAATGAGGAAAGTTTCATAAAATAACAAGTGACAAATTCAAGGGTGGATTATGAAGGTCTTATACCATTATTCTGGATTTATCACCTGTTATGTATTCTTATCTGTTTGATTTTCTGCATGCAGTTTTTCGTGT
This sequence comes from Heptranchias perlo, assembly GCF_035084215.1. Classification (NCBI taxonomy): domain Eukaryota; kingdom Metazoa; phylum Chordata; class Chondrichthyes; order Hexanchiformes; family Hexanchidae; genus Heptranchias; species Heptranchias perlo. Next base: position 24,412,948 of record NC_090329.1, read on the forward strand.
AGTGAAAGTCTCCACTGTGAGTTTAACCATTCCTGTGCTATCGCAGAGTACACATTATTTCGGTGTGGCATCGTCAGCCTTCATCAAGGCTTCGCTTTCTTTCATTTGGGGAGAGGAGACAGAAAAGATATTGATGATTTTTATCATGGTAATGTTGAATGTAAGAAACACAAGGATGCAACTGATGTCATTTCATTCTTTGTCCAAACAACCAAAACAAGCTTCACTAAACTTATTTTTAGGAGCGTGGGGGGGATTGGGGGGGGGCGGTTAAACTAATTTGGCAGGGGGATGGGCACTAGGATGTAGCAATGGAAAGGAGAAACAAGGGGCACAAAGGATCGGAGGAGAAAGATAGCACTAGAGCAAGTAATAGTACAGGATTAGGTGGGATCAGACTGAGAGAGAGTACAAGAAAGTCTAAGACTGGGTTGCAGTGCATGTGTGTAAATGCACGAAGCATGGTAAAGAAAGTTGGTGTGCTGCAGGCGCAAATAGCCACATGGGAATACGATGTCGTGGTGATAACAGAGACCTGGCTTAAAAAAGGGCAGGATTGGGTACTAAATATTCCTGGATACAAGGTGTTCAGGAAACATAGGGAAGGAAAGAAAGGAGGGGGGGGTGGGTGGCAGTATTGATTAAGGAGAATATTGCAGTACTGGAGAGAGAGAGAGGATGTCCTGGAGGGGTCCAGGACAGAATCTGTTTGGTTAGAGTTAAGAATTAAAAGAGGTGCCATTGCACTACTGGGTGTATTATATAGGGCACCAACTAGTGGGAAGGATATAGAGGAGCAAATTTGCAGGGAAATTACAGAGAGGTGCAAAAGCTATAGAATAGTGATAACTGGGGACTTCAACTATCCTAATATAGACTGGGATAACAATAATAATATAAGGGGCAAAGAGGGGGAGGAATTTTTGAAATGTGTTCAGCATAACTTTCTTAGCCAGTATGTTTCCGGCCCAAGGAGGATGGAGGCATTTCTGGAATTGGTTCTAGGGAATGAGGCGGGCCAAGTGGAGCAAGTGTCTGTGGGGGAGCATTTAGGGAGCAGCGATCATAGTATCATAAGGTTTAGAATAGCTATGGAAAAGGACATGGACCACTCTAAAGTAAAAATACTGAATTGGAGTAGGGCCAATTTCAATGGGGGGATGAGAACAGATCTGGCCCGGGTAAATTGGAATCAATGATTGGCAGGCAAAACTGTAATTAAACAGTGGGCGGCCTTTAAGGAGGAAGTGGTTCGGGTACAGCCTAGGCACATTCCCACAAGGCAGAAAGGTAGGGCAACTAAAGCCAGACTCCCTGGATGACAAAAGACGAAACAGAAAAAAGGGGCGTATGACAGATGTCAGGTTTATAACACAAGTGAGAACCAGGCAGAATATAGAAAGTTCAGAGAGGAAGTGAAAAAGGCAATAAGAGGGACAAAGAGAGAGTATGAGAATAGACTGGCGGCCATTATAAAAGGGAATCCAAAAGTCTTCTACAGACATGTAAACAGTAAACGGGTAATAAGAGGAGGGGTGGGGCTGATTAGGGACCATAAAGGAGATCTACTTATGGAGGCAGAGGGGATGGCCGAGGTACTAAATGTGTACTTTGATCTGTCCTTACCAAGGAAGAAGATGCCATAGTCTCAGTAAAGGAAGATATAGATGAGATACTGGAAGTTCTAAAAATTGATAAAGAAGAGGTACTTGAAAGGCTAGCTGTACTTAAAGTAGATAAGTCACCTGATCCAGATGGGATGCATCCTAGGTTGCTGAGGGAAGTAAGGGTGAAAATTGCAGAGGTACTGGCCATAATCTTCCAAACATCCGTAGATACGGGGGTGGTGCCAGAGGACTGGAGAATTGCAAATGTTACACCCTTGTTCAAAAAAGGGTGTAAGGATAAACCCAGCAACTACAGGCCAGTCAGTTTAACCTCAGTGGTGTGAAAACTTTTAGAAACGATAATCCAGGACAGAATTAACAGTTCCTTGGATGAGTGTGGATTGATTAGGGAAAGCCAGCATGGATTTGTTAAAGGAAAATCGTGTTTAACTAACTTGATAGAGTTTTTTGATGAGGTAACAGAGAGGATAGGTGAGGGCAATGCAATTGTTGTATATATGGACTTTCAAAAGGCATTTGATAAAGTGCCGCATGGTAGGCTTTTCATCAAGATTGCGGCCCATGGAATAAATGGGACAGTAGCAACAGGTGGCAGATGAAATTTAACGCAGAAAAATGCAAAGTTATACATTTCGGTAGAAAGAACGAGGAGAAGCAATATAAATTAGTGGGCACAACTCTAAAAGGGCTACAAGAACAGAGAGATCTGGGGGTATATGTGCACAAATCGTTGAAGGTGGCAGGGCAGGTTGAGAAAGCAGTTAAAAAAGCAAATGGGATCCTGGGCTTTATAAATTGAGGTAAAGAGTAGAAAAGTATGGACATCATGATGAACCTTTATAAAACACTGGTCCGGCCACGACTGGAGTATTGTGTCCAGTTCTGGGCACCACATTTTAGAAAAGATGTGAAGGCCTTAGAGGGGGAGCAGAAGAGATTTACTAGAATGATTCCAGGGATGAGGGACATTAGTTACGTGGATAGACTGGAGAAGCTGGGGTTGTTCTCCTTGGAACAGATACGGTTGCGAGGAGATTTGATAGAGGTATTCAAAGTCATGAAGGGTCTAGACAGAGTAGATTGAGAGAAACTGTTCCCATTGGCGGAAAGGTCAAGAACCAGAGGACATAGATTTAAGGTGATTGGCAAAAGAACCAAAGGTGACATGAGGAAAAACTTTTTTACACGGTGAGTGGTTAGGATCTGGAATGCACTGCTTGAGGGGGTGGTGGAGGCAGATTCAATCATGGCCTTCCAAAGGGAACTGGATAAGTACTTGAAAGAAAAGAATTTGCAGGGCTATGGGGATAGGGCGGAGGAGTGGGACTAGCTGGATTGCTCTTGCATAGAGCCTGCGCGGACTCGATGGGTGGAATCGCCTCTTTCTGTGCTGTAACCTTTCTATGCTAAATAAATGCTTTTTCACTGCTTCTCAAATCAAGAGCTTTAGAGGCCCACGCTGTTCATTGCTACCCTCCACTGTCCTTCACAATGCTTCTGCCAGTGGAACATCATGCTCCTTCATGTGTCACTGTCTTGGAACGCCCTCCCACCTATATATTATCCTGTACTTAACTGTGCTATTCAGTGACTTTTTTATTACCTTATTATCCCATCATAGTGGAATAAAAGATTGTATAAAAACTTCTCTACTGTCCTAATGCCTTCCAGAAGGCATCATTAGTAAATACATTTAACATCAAATCATGTTGATAATTTTACCTGCAGTACACATAGTACAGAATTGTGTTCAGTAGGATCTTGAGTCTCATTCATACCTAAGACCTTCATAACCCACTAACAACTTTGTCATTTGGGTATAAAGACTTCCTTCATGGTATTCACTGTTTCTGATTGTATGTTTTTTTACCTCTTACATGGTTAGACAGATCAACTAAACAACATATTTCCCTTGCAAATGACTATTCTGTCACTTATCTTAGATTTAGTATCTTGTTTCTTGTTTAATAATATTATTGATATATGCTTTTTAACCTATTTTCATGATAATTGATGTAAACTTCTTGCACCATCTCCATCACAAACTTAACAGAACCTTTTGTATATTCATTTCTTAGGTATCAGTGAAATGTTCTTTCAGCATCAAGGATACACAGTCAGAGGTGAGTGTATGGAAGTTCACTTCCTGGTGCTGCAGCTTCTGGTGTGGCACAACTAGAAAGGGAAAAGGCTTATATGATTTCTTATTATGCATTTTAGTGGAACACAATGCAATATTCAAAGAACCACACCACATTTACCTAACAATCCAAAAATTCTATTATTATTAATTACATATAAAACTTGGTGTTCAATGAAAAATCCATGTCAGCGATGGTCCCAGTATAAATCCATGTCAGCGATGGTCCCAATATAAATCCATGTCAGCGATGGTCCCAATATAAATCCATGTCAGCGATGGTCCCAATATAAATCCATGTCAGCGATGGTCCCAATATAAATCCATGTCAGCGATGGTCCCAGTATAAATCCATGTCAGCGATGGTCCCAATATAAATCCATGTCAGCGATGGTCCCAGTATAAATCCATGTCAGCGATGGTCCCAGTATATATCCATGTCAACAATGGTCCCAGTACTCATCCATGTCAGTGGTGATCCCAGTGTAAATCATTGTCATTGATGGTCCCACTATAAATCCATGTCAGTGATGGTCCCACTATAAATCCATGTCAGTGATGGTCCCACTATAAATCCATGTCAGTGATGGTCCCAGTATAAATCCATGTCAGTGGTGGTCCCAGTGTAAATCATTGTCATTGATGGTCCCACTATAAATCCATGTCAGTGATGGTCCCACTATAAATCCATGTCAGTGATGGTCCCACTATAAATCCATGTCAGTGATGGTCCCAGTATAAATCCATGTCAGTGGTGGTCCCAGTGTAACTCATTGTCTGTGATGGTCCCAATATAAATCCATGTCATTGGTGGTCCCAGTATAAACCCATGTCAGTGGTGGTCTGAGTATAGATCCATGTCAGCGATGGTCTCAGTATAAATCATTGTCAGTGGTGGTCCCAATATAGAATCATAGAAAGGTTACCATAGAAACCTCACCAATCTGCCAATCTGTGTTGGCACCAGGCCTGCGAGAGTGCATGCACCAAGGTTCTCTGCTGATGCACTACAGACCTTGGGTGCAAGAGGTGGACAGAAAGAGGGACATCCAGAAGGGGGGGGGGGGGAAAGAGGCCCTCCATATGTATACTCAAAAGGCAGTGGGAGGCAGCAGGGGACGAAGTCAATGCCAGGCGCACAGCATCATGAACATGGATGCAGTGCAGGAACAAGTTCGATGCTTTGACATGATGATCAAGGTGAGTGAGGTCAACTGTCAAGTAGCGTCTCCTACCAACTGCACCAGGCACTACACCCCCCATCCCCCACATACCAACAAACTCTTTTCATCAGTACTCAACTCTTCCAACCACATGTTTCCTCTCACCCTTACACATTACCACTGTTTCAAGCCGCCCATCCACAACTCACAGGCCTCACACATTGGCAGCTATTCAACTATGACAGGCACATCACTCAGACACACGTCCCGCTTTCTTGCAGGAGAAGGAGGTGCATATCAAGAGGCAGCAAATGACAGTGGCATTTAGCCCTTCGAGCCTGTTCCGCCATTCAATGAGATCATGGTGGACCTGTGACTCCATATAAACTCCATATACCCGCCTTAGCCCCATATCCCTTAATATCCTTGGTTCACAGAAATCTATCAATCTCAGATTTAACATTCACAAGTGAGCTAGCATCAACTGCCATCTGCAGAAGAGCGTACCAAACGTCTCCCATCCTTTGCGTGTAGAAGCATTTCCTAACTTCCCCCCTGCACGTCCTGGCTCTAAATATTAGGCTATGTCCCCGCGTCTTAGTATTCAAGTCTAGGAGACCTAGATGACTTCTTCCTTGGTAAAGACAGATGCAAAGTACTCATTTATTACCTTGGCCATGCCCTCTGCCTTTATGAGTAGATCTCCATTATGGTCCCTAATCGGCCCCGCCCCTCCTCTTACTACCCGTTTACAGTTTACATGCCTTACAAGACTTTTGGATCCCCTTTTATGTTGGCAGCCAATCTATTCTCATACTTTCGCTTTGCCCCTCTTATTGCCTTTTTCACTTCCCCTCTGAACTTTCTATATTCTGTCTGGTTCTCACTTGTGTTATCAACCTGACATCTGTCATACGCTCCTTTTTTCTGTTTCTTACTCACTTTAGTTGTCTTTAGTTTGGCTTTAGTTGTCCTACCTTTCTGCCTTGTGGGAATGTGCCTAGACTGTACCCGAACCATCTCCTCCTTAAAGGCCGCCCACTGTTCAATTACAGTTTTGCCTGCCAATCTTTGATTCCAATTTACCCGGGCCAGATCTGTTCTCATCTCACTGAAATTGGCCCTCCTCCAATTGAGTATTTTTATTTTAGAGTGGTCTGTGTCCTTTTCCTTAGCTATTCTAAACTTTATGATACTATGGTCGCTGCTCCCTAAATGCTCCCCCACAGACACTTGCTCCACTTGACTCGCCTCATTCCCTAGAACCAAGTCCAGCAATGGCTCCTTCCTCGTTGGGCCGGAAACGTGCTGGTTAAGAAAGTTATGCTGAACACATTTCAAAAATTCCTTCCCCTCTTTGCCTCTTATTATTATTGTTATCCCAGTCTATATTAGGATAGTTGAAGTCCCCAGTTATCACTACTCTATAGCTTTTGCACCTGTCTGTAATTTCCCTGCAAATTTGCTCCTCTATATCCTTCTCACTAGTTGGTGGCCTATGGAATACACCCAGTAGTAGAATGGCACCTCTTTTATTTCTTAACTCTAACCAAATAATCTTCTGTCCTTGACCCCTCAAGGACATCCTCTCTCTCCAGTACTGCAATATTCTCCTTACTCAATACTGCCACTCCCCCCTCCTTTCTTTCCTTCCCTATCTTTCCTGAATACCTTGTATCCAGGAATATTTAGTACCCAGTCCTACCCTTTTTTGAGCCAGGTCTCCGTTATCGCCACGACATTGTATTCCCATGTGGCTATTTGCACCTTCAGCTCACCAACCTTGTTTACCATGCTTTGTGTGTTTACACGCATGCACTGCAAACCAGTCTTAGACTTTCTTGTACACTCTCTTAGTCTGATCTCACCTAATCCTGTACTATTACTTGCTCTAGTGCTATCTTTCTCCCCTGACCCTTTGTGCCCCTTGTTTCTCCTTTACATTGCTACATCCTGGTGCCCATCCCCTTGCCAAATTAGTTTAAACCCCCCCCCCCCACACCACTAGCAAACCTCCCCACGAGGACATTGGTCCCAGCTCCGTTGAGGTGCATCGTGTCCGGCCTGTACAGGCCCCACTTTCCCAATGCCCCAGGAATCTAAAGCCGTCCCGCCTGCACCATCGCTCCAGCCATGCATTCATCTGCTCTATCCTCCTATTTTAATGCTCACTAGCGCATAAATCCATGTCATTGGTGGTGCCAGTATAAGTCCATATCAGTGATGGTCCCAGTATAAAGCATTGTCATCGGTGGTCCCAGTATAAATCCATGTCAGCGGCGGTCCCAGTATAAATCATTATCAGACTTGCCGTTGTGTGGCCTGGGATATTTTAACTTCCGTGCTTCATTTAAACATACCAGGTCTGAAAACAGGCGGGCTAGTGGGCACAGTTGTTCGGGCGATCGCGGCAGGAGGCCGTGGATGGGGACCTGTGGGAACAAGCCCCCGCAGTCAGGTAAGTGGTGTGGAAGTAGACGGTTAGGGGAGGGAAGTCCTCCTGCTCCTCCTTGCACACAGGGAAACCTTTTTTTTTAAAAATGACTTTTTCGACTCTCTTCTGGGCCTGCTGCTCCTTTGCCCTGGGTTTTCCTCGCAATGCCAGCACCATGCTCTGACATCAAAACACAAAGTTTTCAGACCCCGCATTTCACATTTTAATGAAGCGCTTTTCTGCCTGCAGCAAGGGCTCACGCCCCAAAAGCCGGGAGTTTAAAAAAATGGCCATCGTGTGTGTGGCATCAAGCTGGAGGGCAGGACGCTGCGTCTGTTTTAACCTCCTCACGCCCCATTCTCATAAGGGGGGTTAAAATCGGCTCTTTAGTTTTTTTCCCATACATTAATATAAGTATTAGGCAATCTCTGCTTTTGAACATTATTTCCGCACACCTTTAATACAATGGTTAAGGCATTAAATCCTTAGGATATTGTATTTATATTTTATATTCATAAAATGCTAGCATTTAAATGTAAAAGAAAATGAGCAATGCTAGCGTTTATTCATTATCTCTTTAAAGAAAGCAGTTGGACGAAAAGTTTTCCTGGCTGTTAAGATATCATTAAATGTTTACATATTTAGGTGTAAAGTTTAATCTGTTGTAATTGACGTTCAGCCGAACACGCATGAAGTAATTATTTCTTTGGTAACAAATTCCTCAGTGTTATGGCTACAATTTTTGAAGACTGAAATAATTGGAACCATGTGTTAGAGAGGCATGCTGAATACGTTTAAAGGCAGTTAGTTAAACAGAATGTTCTTTGCAATTTGTTTCCTCCAGGGCTAATTCCTATTACACAGGTGACTTTCCAGCATATGACCTCCGATTACAAATTAAAGAAATAATAATTTTAAATTGACATTTGAAATATACCCTGGAAATAATATTGTCTGAACAATCAAATCTTCCATGAACTTTTGATTTGGTTATTCCTTTGGTTTAAATCGTGGGATATATTTTCTTGTTCTATTAGTAAGACCTGAATACACATAGGCCCCAAAAATACACAGGCTGCAATCTTATGCTGGGGTTACACCCATCGTGTCCCCCAGCGCTGATTCTGCCAGAATTTGTGGGGTCATTTGGAGGGCACCTCACTTACATGGGGCCAGCTGGTGGATCTCAGGTGTGGGCCTGCTACATGATGCTAGGAACCCTGCGCCTGGCCGCCATCAGGGGAGAAATGGCCCGGATACCCCATGCATTGGCTCCTGTATAAGGGGGCCAATCCATCACAGTTATAAATAAAAGTTACCTAATCTTCAGGGGTCCAGGCTGCTTCCCTAGTCTGAAAACCCTCCTCCCCCCGCCCCCCCCCCACCGTTGGGGCCTACCTGTGTCCTTCTGTAGGCTATTACATCTCATCTTATTGGGCATATCGGCCTGCATTGTTATGCCAGGTCCCTTTCAGCATAGGGAATCCCCACCCCAGCCCTGATCCCTCTGCGGAAGTGCCCTTGTAAAGGCTGCTTACAAGGTCAAGTGGGAATTTCAAACCAAGGTCAGGACCCAGCATATCAAGGTTCTGCTCTTTATCCAAGCTATTCTGCTGGACTCCTACTGGAGTTACAGTGGGAGTCTGAAGGAATGGCCTAGGGAGTTCAGCACCATGCTTCTTCTTGCTAACATCTGATAGTTAACCAGCCTTCTTAATGTTATATTAAACCACTTTTTAATTTAACAGAAAATATCTGGCTTTTTGATCTTTTTCAAAAAGACGTTCTGATTATAGTGGAAGTCTCATACTAGTCAAAGTTCAGTTTGATGATGCTTTCTGACTACAATTAAAATTAGTCTTCCCCACCTCTTCATTTCCGATTTGCTGCTGTTTTACATTTAATGAATCAACAAAACATATTGGGAAAAGCGTAATGCATGATAGGAGAGTGTTACACGTTGGTGATGGGGAAACTTTTAGAGACAATAATCCGGGACAAAATTAATTGTCACTTGGAAAAGTATGGGCTAATAAATGAAAGCCAGCACAGATTTGTTAAAGGCAAATTGTGTTTGACTAACTTGAGTTTGTTGATGAAGTAACAGAGAGGGTCGATGAGGGTAGTGCGGTTGATGTGTATATGGACCTTCAAAAGGCGTTCGATAAAGTACCACATAATAGACTTGTTAGCAAAATTAAAGCCCATGGGATTAAAGGGATAGTAGCAGCGTGGATACGAAATTGGCTAAGTGACAGGAAACAGAGAGTAGAGGTGAATGGTTGTTTTTTAGGGAGGGAAGTATACAGTGATGTTCCCCAGGGGTCGGTATTAGGACCAAAGCTCTTTTTGATATATATTAGTTACATGGAATTACAGCACAGAAATAGGCCATTTGGCCCAACAGGTCCATGCCGGTGTTTATGCTCCACACGAGCCTCCTCCTTCCCTCTAACCCTATCAGCATATCCTTCTATTCTTTTCTCCCTCGTGTTTATCTAGCTTCCCCTTAAATGCATCTAAGCTAGTCGCCTCAACAACTCCTTCTGGTAGCGAGCTCCACATTCTAACCACTCTCTGGGTAAAGAGGTTTCTCCTGAATTCCCTATTGGATTTATTAGTGACTACCTTATATTTATGGCCCCTAGATCTGGTCTCCCCCGCAAGTGGAAACATCTTCTCTACGTCTACCCTATCGAACCCTTTCATAATCTTAAAAACCTCTATCAGCTCATACCTAAGCCTTCTCATTTCTGGAGAAAAGAGCCCCAGCCTGCTTAATCTTTCCTGATAGGTATAACCTCTCAGTTCTGGTATCATCTTACTAAATCTTTTTTGCACTTTCTCCAGTGCCTCTATGTCCTTTTTATAATATGGAGACCAGAATTGTTCACAGTACTGCAAGTGTGGTCTAACCAAGATTCTATACAAGTTTGACATAACTTCTCTGCTTTTTAATTCTGTCCCTCTAGAAATGAACCTCAGTGCTCAATTTGCTTTTTTTATGGCCTTGTAAACCTGCGTTGCTACTTTTAGTGATTTGTGTATCTGCACCCCAGATCCCTCTGCTCCTCTACCCCATTTAGACCTTTATTATCCAAGCAGTATGTGGCTCCCTTATTCTTCCTACCAAAATGTAATTCCTCACACTTACCTATATTGAAATTCATTTGGCAATTACACACCTATTCTGCAAGTTTATTAATGTCTTTCTGTATTTTGTCACAGTCCTCCTTGGTATTATCTATACCCCCCAATTTGGTGTCGTCCGCAAATTTTGAAATTGTACTTCTGATTCCCGAGTCCAAATCGTTTATGTAAACAGTGAACAACAGTGGTCCCAGCACTGATCCTTGTGGATCACCACTTCCCACCTTTTGCCAGTCTAAGTAACTACCTTTAACCACAACTGTCTGTTTTCTGTTTTGTAGCCAGCTTGCTATCCATTCTGCTAATGGTCCCTGGGCTTCACAAGTTCTGAACTTAGTCACAGGTATACTATGTGGTACCTTTATCGAAGGCCTTTTGAAAATCCAAATATATTACATCTACTGCATTACCCTTATCTACCCTTTCTGTTACTTCTTCAAAGAATTCAATAAGGTTGGTCAAGCATGGCCTTCCCTTTTGAAATCCGTGCTGACTATTCTTTATTATATTTTCGGTTTCTAGATGTTTTTCTAATGCATCTTTGAGTAAGAATTCCTTTATCTTTCCTACCACCAAAGTTAAGTTAATTGGTCTATAGTTCCCTCGACAGGTTCTGTCTCCCTTTTTGAATATAGGAATCACATTTGCTGTCCGCCAGTCCTCTGGCACTATTCCCTTTTCTAATGAATTTTTATATATATGTAATAGTGCCTCTGCTATCTCTTCCCCAACTTCTTTTAATATGCATTGGTGCAATCCATCTGGACCAGGGGTTTTATCCTCTCTAAATTTGATTAGTTTTTCAATTATCTCTTCCCTTTCTGTCTTTATATCTTTTTTGATCTCTTTTTCTAATGTCATGCCCACCATGTTAGTTTCCCTGGTAAATACTGAAGCAAAGTAATTATTTAATATTTCTGCCATTTCTCGGTCATTACCTGTGAGTTCATCGTGTGTATCCCTGAGTGGCCCTATCCTGATTTTTCTTTTGTTATTTATGTGTCTGTAGAATACTTCACTAATTCTTTTTACATTCTTTGATAATTTAATTTTGTAGTTTCTCTTTGCCTTCCTAATTGTTCTTTTAACTACTTTCCTAACCTTTTCGTATTCCCTTTTGTCATCCTCTCCTTTGTTGTCTATGTACTTAGTGTATGCCTTTCTCTTTAGTTTCAATTTTGCCCTTATTTCTTTATACATCCATGGTTTATCATTACTGGCCAGTTTCTTCTTGCTTTTTATTGGGATATATTTCACCTGGACTCAATTGATCACCGTTTTAAATGTTTTCCACTGCTGTTCTGATGACCTGGAGTTGGGTATACAGGGCATAATTTCAAAGTTTGCAGATGACACAAAACTCGGAAAAGTAGTAAACAATGAGGAGGATAGTAACAGACTTCAGGAAGACACAGACAGACTGATGAAATGGGCAGACACGTGGCAGATGAAATTTAAAGCAGAGACATGTGAAGTGATACATTTTAGTAGGAAAAATGAGGAGAGGCAATTTAAACTAAATGGTACAATTTTAAATGGGGTGCAGGAATAGAGAAACCTGGGGATGTATGTACACAAATCTTTGAAGGTGGCAGGACAAGTTGAGAAGGCTGTTAAAAAGGCATATGGGATCCTTTGCTTTATTAATAGAGGCATAGAGTACAAAAGCAAGGAAGTTACGCTAAACCTTTATAAAACACTGGTTAGGCCTCAGCTGGAGTACTGTGTTCAATTCTGGGCACCACACTTTAGGAAGGATGTCAAGATCTTAGAGAAGGTGCAGAAGAGATTTACTAGAATGGTACCAGGGGTGAGGGACTTCAGTTATGCAGAGACACTGGAGAAGCTGGGGTTGTTCTCCTTAGAGCAGAGTAGGTTAAGAAGAGATTTGAAAGAGGTATCCAAAATCATGAATGGTTTTTATAGAATAAATCAGGAGAAATTGTTTCCAATGGCAGAGGACCAGTAGACACAGACTTACGGTGATTGGCAAAAGAACCAGAAGCGACATGAGGAAAAAAATTTTACGCAGTGATTTGTTGTGATCTGGAATGCACTGCCTGAAAGGGTGGTGGAAGCAGATTCAATAGTAATTTTTAAAAGGGAATTGGATAAATACTTGAAGGCAAAACATTTCCAGGGCTATGCACTGACCTAGGAAAATTGGGTGTAAACAGCCCACTTCTATTTGAGCCTGTCTAAAATCAGCTAGTAGCCACCCTGGCAATAAAAATGTTAAAAGAGGAAAATATCTTGTACAGATGTAGCTATATATATATATACAGTAGACATAGATATATCATCTATATAATATACTGGCAGATCTCCTGTGGTGTTGCTCACAGTGAGACAGATTTTTAGAAGTATAGGAGTGTTGTGCCAATTAACAACCTAGGGTTTTGGGACCTTAGTGAACCAGTTGTGTTTTTATGGCATTCTGACTGCTTCATGGTCACTTTGCTTTTTAATTTCCACATTTATTATAGAATGGTTACAGCATGGAAGGAGGCCATTCGGCTCATCAAGTCCATGCCGGCTCTCTGCAAGAGCAATCCAGCTAATCCCACTCCTCCACCCTAGCCCCATAGCCCTGCAAATTTTTTCCCTTCAAGTACTTATCCAGTTCTCTTTTGAAAGCCACGATTGAATCTGCCTCCACTACCTCCTCAGGCAGTGCATTCCAGATCATAATTACTCGCTGTGTAAAAAGTTTTTCCTCATGTCGCTTTTGGTTCTTTTGTCAATCACCTTAAATCTATGTTGACTGGTTCTTGACCCTTCCGCCAATGGGAAGAGTTTCTGTCTAGATCCTTCATGATTTTGTACACCTCTATCAAATCTCCTCTCAACCTTCTCTGCTCTAAGGAGAACAACCCCAGCTTCTCCAGTCTATCCACGTAACTGAAGTCCTTCATCCCTGGAATCATTCTAGTAAATCTCTTCTGCACCCTCTCTAAGGCCTTCACATCCTTCCTAAAGTGCAGTGCCCAGAACTGGACACAATACTCCAGTTGTGGCCCAACCAGTGTTTTATAAAGGTTCAACATAACTTCCTTGCTTTTGTACTCTACGCCTCTATTTATAAAGACCAGGATCCCGTATGCTTTCTTAACCACTTTCTCAACCTTCCCTGCCACCTTCAACAATTTGTGCATATATACCCCCAGATCTCTCTGTTCCTGCACCCCTTTTAGAATTGTACCCTTTAGTTTATATTGCCTTTCCTCGTTCCTCCTACCAAAATGTATCACTTCACACTTTTCTGCGTTAAATTTCATCTGCCACGTGTCCGCCCATTCCACCAGCCTGTCTATGTCCTCTTGAGGTCTATCACTGTCCTCTTGACTGTTCACTACCCTTACAAGTTTTGTGTCATCTGCAAATTTTGAAATTGTGCCCTGTACACCCAAGTCCAAGTCATTAATATTTATCAAGAAAAGCAATGGCCCGAGTACCAACCCCTGGGGAACACCACTGTATACCTCCCTCCAGTCTGAAAAACAACTTTTCACCACTACTCTCTGTTTCCTGTCGCTTAGCCAATTTCGTATCCATGCTGCCACTGCCCCTTTCATTCCATGGGCTTTAACTTTGATGACAAGCCTATTATGCAGCACTTTATCAAACACCTTTTGAAAGTCCATATACATCACATCAACCGCATTGCTCTCATCGACCTTCTTTGTTACCTCATCAAAAAACTCAATCAGGTTAGTTAAACACGATTTACCTTTAACAAATCCGTGCTAGCTTTCCTTAATTAATCCACACTTGTCCAAGCGACTGATAATTTTGTTCTGGATTATCATTTCTGAAAGTTTCCCCACTACCAAAGTTAAACTGACTGGCCTGTAGTTGCTAGGTTTATCCTTACACCCTTTTTTGAACAAGGCAGTAACATTTGCAATTCTCCAGTCCTCTAGCACCACCTCTGTATCTAAGGATGATTGGAAGATTATGGCCAGCCTCTCCGCAATTTCCACCCTTACTTCCCTCAGCAACCTACGATGTATCCCATCTGGAACAGGTGACTTATCCACTTTAAGTACAGCTGGCCTTTCTAGTAGCACCTCTTTATCAATTTTTAGCCCATCCAGTATCTCAGCTACCTCCTCTTTTACAGTGACTTTGGCAGCATCTTTTTCCTTGGAAAAGACAGATGCAAAGTCCTCATTTAGTACCTCAGCCTTGCCCTCTGCTTCGAAGCGTAGATCTTTTTGGTCCCTAATCGGTCCCATCCCTCCTCTTGCTACCCATTTACTGTTCACATGCCTATTGAAGACTTTTGGATTTTCTTTTATGTTAGCTGCCAATTTATTCTCATACTCTCTCTTTGCCCCTCTTATTTCCTTTTTTGCCTCCTCTCTGAACTTTCTATATTCAGCCTGGTTCTCGCTTGTATTATCAACCTGACATCTGTCATACGCTCCTTTTTTCTGCTTCATCTTACTCTCTATCTCTTTTATCATCCAGGGAGCTCTGGCTTTAGTTGCCCTACCTTTCTCCCTCGTGGGAATGTCTCTAGACTGTACCCGAACCATCTCCTCTTTAAAGGCCGCCCATTGTTCAATTACAGTTTTGCCTGCCAATCTTTGATTCCAATTTACCCAAGCCAGATCCATTCTCATCCTACTGAAATTGGTCCTCCTCCAATTGAGTATTTTTACTTTAGAGTCGTCCTTGTCCTTTTCCATAGCTAATCTAAACCTAATGATACTACGATCTCTGTTCCCTAATTGTTCCCTCACTGACACTTGCTCCATTTGACCCACTTCATTCCCCAGAACCAGATCCCAGCAATGCCTCCTTCCTCCTTGGGCTGGAAACGTACTGGTCAAGAAAGTTCTCCTGAACACACTTCATAAATTCCTCCCCCTCTTTTCTCCTTACACTATTACAATCCAGTCTATATTAAACTGAATTCAGTTGCTCAAATTGGGATTTGAACTCATGTTCCACTGGATTTATTAGTCCATGGCTTGGGATAACTAGCCTAGTAACATAACCACTATGCTATTGTACCTGTGGTGTTGGATATGGTAAGTTAGAGAATGTGGCTCTCCTCTTACCTGTTTCTGTTGTTTTTTTGCCTCTGTCTCTTTCTTTCTCTTCTGCTTCTCTCTCCCTATCTCTTTTTGCTTCTCTCTTTGTCTTCTTCTGCTTCTCTTTGTCTTTTTCTTTCCTTTTGAGTGTGAGCGGGTGGGTTGTATGGTGTGAAAAGGAATGGCCCCTTAACTCCTTTGCAGGGTCATCAGCAGTATCAAGGGTTAACTTCTGAAGCAATATCTGGAGATTTGAGAGGTTCTGCTATTTTCAGCCTCTTTTCTGGTGCACACTTCCTTGGCGTGCAATGAGAAGACAGTAATGAATGACTGTTTCCAGAGGCTTATCAGTGTTCGGCAATTGGGCATTGTGCTTCCCTGGAAAGGAGTGCAAGAACAGACAGCATGCAAAAGGGTAGTGAGGGAGTCTTTAATGAGCCTATTCACCATCATTGAAAGGTTTTGGGACGAGAGTGTGTAAAGATAAGAAACCATTCCACATGAGTATGCAGCTGATTAAGGTGAAGGTGTATTTGTGTGCTACAGGCATGACGTTGTGGACCACTAAAAATAGATAAGTAGAGGACTCAATAATCTTGGCAAACATCTTAAGGGTTACCAATTTCTTTCATTTCAGGAAGGCTGTTCTTTTAACTTGAGAAACTTCTTTCATCTTCTCCGCCACCAATTCACATGCAGCCCTGACTACATTTTGCTAAGGAGGGTGCCTTTCGTAGTCAAAAATGGCATGCTTCTTTGCCAGCACCTCCCTTAATGTTACTTCCACGCCTGTCTCACTGAAGGGAGCTGTCGTGCTTCCAAACTGTGAACTGTCTGACTTGAGACTCATTTGTTAAGCACTTGCTTTATTCTGTACTACCAACCAACCTTTTCACGCACAACAGGAGGTGGAGGTACAGTTTTACGGTGCATTTTTAAGCTTCCGCAGAAGAAATCCTGGTTAGACCGCACCTGGAGTACTGTGAGCAGTTCTGGGCACCGCACCTTCGGAAGGACATATTGGCCTTGGAGGGAGTGCAGCGTAGGTTTACTAGAATGATACCCGGACTTCAAGGATTAAGTTAAGAGGAGAGATTACACAAATTGGGGTTGTAAACTCTAAAGTTTAGAAGGTTATGGGGTGATCTGATCGAAGTTTGTAAGATATTAAGGGTGGATAGAGAGAAACTATTTCCGCTGGTTGGGGATTCTAGGAGTAGGGGGCACAGTCTAAAAATTAGAGCCAGACCTTTCAGGAGTGAGATTAGAAAACATTTCTACACACAAAGGGTGGTAGAAGTTTGGAACTCTCTTCCGCAAACGACAATTGATACTAGCTCAATTGCTAAATTTAAATGTGAGATGGATAGCTTTTTGGCAACCAAAGGTATTAAGGGATATGGGCCAACGGCAGTTATATGGAGCTAGATCACAGATTAGCCATGATCTTATCAAATGGCGGAGCAGGCACGAGGGGCTGAATGGCCTACTCCTGTTCCTATGTTCCTAAATCCAACCCACCGCCCCCACCAACCTGCCTCCCCAACCTCTGCACTCATAATGCATCATGCAAAGTGTAATGGCACTATGCCAATGACGGTACTCCGAAAAACCCAATGGCGCAAACTGTGCTTCGTAAAGTCCCCAACTGCCAGCAGTGTGTCGGGAGTGCAATTTCACTAACTTTGTGTACATGTAAAAAAAATGTTCTGAAAACTGAACAACTGTCAGAGTTTCCTACAGCATGAGCTTCTAATATTGGCCATCCTATCAGGGAAATGACTAACTCAAGCCAGATAAATATGTACCCTAGGCTACTCTTGTAGAACTAACTAGTAGCTAGACAAAGAAAGACAGTGGCTGAGCCCTGGGGACCAGGTTGTCTGCCTGTCCTGTTGGTTGAATTCTTAGTTTAGACAGATGAGGTTGTTGCTTCACAGAGATTGATGAACGGGGAGAGGGAGGAATGAAAACGTAATGCTTTAAAATGGAGATAAAAGAACTGCTGTAGAACACAATAGATATTTATATTATATTACTGATACCATCCGATTTTACATTTTGGACTGTGCTCAGTACAAAGATTTGTAGAACTGAAAATTGCTTGAAATATTATGAAAAGCTCTTTAATTATTGTGTAGTAATCTAGTCAATATACTGATAGTACTTTCAAGACTGAAATCGACAAATATTTATTAGGTAAAGGTATCAAGGGATATGGATCAAAGGCGGGTAAATGGAGTTGAGCTACAGATCAGCCATGATCTAATTAAATGGTGGACAGGCTCAAGCGGCTGAATGGCCTATTCCTGTTCCTATATTCATGCAATATAGATTTGAAATACAGTTAGCAAAAGTATGGAATTCTCCTAAAGTTAAAATATATTTTGTAAGTATCAGGGTCTGATTTCTAGCTAATGAAGCTGCTTAAGAACAGCCATCGAAAAAATGTTTTAATTTGCTAGTTTAACTTACCATCATCGGTAAATTTACATCAAGTGTGCCAAATCATACATATCTATTGGGCTGTAAATGCACATAATGACCTTATATTTACTGCCTAAAATAGCATTAATGGCTACATACAGGACAATGCTCTCCTATATCTTCACTGATGCTAATTCAGGTCCTTCATGCTGTCGGCCTCAATTACTCCTGCAAGCCTATCCATGGTGTCAAACAGTATTTGTTTAAACAAAAATATTAAAGAACAGTAGAAATGATTATGTCCAAATTACTTGGAGACATGTAAATATGATATTTTTGATAAAAGTTAAAATACAATACTTTTAGAGTAATACAATTCAAACAGACCATGGTTTTTGTGTTTTTGTAGGTTGCCTATAAGGGTTCTGCAGTGGACATAGGAGAACAGTGTGAAGCAATTAGCGACAGACTGCTATATTTGGAAGACCAGCTGCAAATGGCAATGAACAATCATGACGACAGTCTTACTCATATCCTTTAGCTTTGGGGTCGTAGAATTTGAAGTTGAGGTTTTGCTGTGAGCATTTATCACCCTTTGATGGTCTAGTTATGGGAATCATATGTGTAAGATTACAAAAGCTTTCACCGTGATAATTAGCCCTGAGATGATTCTTCACAGATTCATGGAGATTTGTTTAAATAGAAATTATTCTGTTGTGGTCTACTTTTTAGGTGATTCAAAGTTAGTAAAAGCTCAGGAATAAGAGAGATTATTTAGCACATAATTGCAGTAGTTTTGGTAGCGATGAAAACATTTTAAACTACTTGTGAGTGATTAAAACATTCATATGATGATTGCTTTTTAGGTAGCTATTTCACTAACACTCTAATTTTCAACACCCATCACGGCATTGTTTCCCCTTTTGACCTGCTAATCATCCAACCTCACCTCTGCCTTTGACAACCTTCAAGTCACTGATCATACAGTACGGCTCCTAGCTCCACACCCAAAGGTCTGAGGTCTTCAAAATAGAGTGCACCTGACACATGACTGGTCTTGTCATCCATAGCAAAATTTAGCTTGATCACATTAAGCAATATTGTACCTCCCTCTCCACAGCCAAATCCTCTTAATATTTCAGGATCATCCGGGAGGCTAAGAACAATCATAACTACTTTTCTCTATGACAAACCAGCTCCTTAAACCGCCTCACATGTCCCCACTCTCTCACTGAAACGCCAAGTGCAAGGAGTTCATGGACTCTGTTTCAAAAACTGCGACTATCCACTCAGCTGTGCCAGCTTGTACTCATGTATGTGGCGTCCATCACAGTTGACCATGCAGTCTTCCTTAACTGCCTCTTCATCATGATCCCCCCCATCATGGGACTGCCCTAACATGGTCCCACTGCTACACAATGTAGCCAGCGCATCTCCTCCCCCTCATGATCCCATCCAAATCCATCCTTGATCCCCTTTTCCTTATCTACACGTTGCCTTGATGACATCATCCACAAGCATAAGATTAACTTCCATATGAATGCTGACGATACCCAGCTTTAGTTCTCCACCACTTCCCTCGACCCCACGACTGCGCAGTGGAAAGACTGAAGCCATCATTTTCAGCCCACTTGCCACTGATTCTATCATCATCCGATCCCATATCCTCTCCATCACAAAGACTGCCTACTCTCTCCTCTGTAACATCATCCGCCTTCAACTCTGTCTCAGCCCATCTGCTACTGAAACCCTCATTCATGCCTTTGTTATCTGCAGACTCGACTATTCCAATGCTCTTCTGGCTGGTCTCCCATCTTCCACCCTCTAAACTTCAGATTATCCAAAACTCTGCTGTCCATATCCTAACCCACACCTCTCAACCATCACCTCAGTCCTCACCAACCTACATTGGCTCCTGGTCCCCCAACACCTCAAATTTAAAATTCTCATCTTCATGGCCTTGTTCCTATTTGACGCCTCCCCCCAAACACTCCGTTCCTCTGACTCTGGCCTCTAGTGCATCACCCCTCCCCTTACCCTACCATTGCTGGCCCTTCCTTGCCACCTAAGCCCCACATTCTGGAATTCCCTCTCTAAACCCTTCGACCTCTCCACCTCCCTCTCTTTAAAACCCACCTCCTTAACCAAGTTATTGGTCCCCCCGCTCCTAATATGTCCTTCATTGGCTCAGCATCCATTTTTCCTTGTGCTTCTGTTAAACACCATGGATGTTCTTTCTGTGTTAAAGGCACTATATACATACAAGCTGTCAATAATCTTTACAGCACTTTGTTAAATGTGTACTATTTACCTAACCCTCAGTGGTAGAGAACTTATTTAGCGTACCAACCTAGAGTAGTCTTTGTCCTACACTTCTTGAATTGCTGCCAATTCAACAATTATTAAACAAAGGAAGTGTTTAAAAGACGTTACTGACATGAAGCGAGTTTGACTCATTGGTGAGTTACTCTGCACTGTTAACCAAATTGATAAAGTCATTTTGTAGAATGAATCAATATTAAAATTAAAAGTATTTTACATAAGTCTAGGGTGGTAATTATTTAATCTCAAAATATTTAGAATTAATTTGAAAATGCAATTATTTTAGCTGTGCCCAGCTGGTACTTTTGTAGTCATTTCAGTTCTATAACCCCAGTAGAAAATAACTGCTATCTCCATGTTTCATCCTTAATAACTGTCCACAGTATCTACAGAGAGAAATCCAGATGGTGAAAGAAACACTCCAGGCAATGTTGAAACAGCTTTTGCCCTTAGAAGAGAAAGAAGAGGAGGAGGAGTCAGGAGATTTTGTAGTCAACAGCTGGTGACTAAAGAAGGAATTACTTGAAGGCAAATACACCTGATGTTGGCTTATAACATTCCACATGAAGACACTTTTATCATGTCTCATGTGTTATGTCTCAGCAAGCCTTAGATTTGCATTCAACCGTTACACAGTTACAAAAATATGACATGCAGTCATTATAAAGCACTTAATTTAGTTCTTGAAAATTCAAGGGCCAGGGTTTGAAATTAATGTTTTAACATTAGCTGCCTTATATCAGTAACTGTTTCTGGTATCAAATTTAACCAAGTAAAGTTTGCTTTGGTATTATATCCAAAATTAGGAACAAAGTATAGAAAAATCAAGTACAATATACAGCTTTCAATGTTTTATATAAAAAAAACAATTGGAGCTGTTTCAAACATTTCTGCACTTCTAAAAGGTAAGCCCTCCCACAATTCATGTTTGCAATATTCTATTTATTTTTCTAAATTATTTTTGATATTTCCTGACTATCTGTTTTCATCAAGATGATTAATAATAGAGATGGGGAATGGAGGCATTTTCTATTGAGAGCCCAGCTACACCATCGAGCACTCAATTCAACATAAACAAGTTTCCTCAATCAACTTTCTTATTCATAAACCCAATGTAAAATTGTGCTTTCTTATATTCAGCAAGACTACACACAGAAAAAACATAAATAAAACATTTTTTTTGTAGGACCACAGGAGCTAGCCTCCTAGTTTGCAGTAGAAGGTGGGAGGTGGCCCAGTTGATGCTGCAAAGAATATGCCCTGTTCGACTCATAATATATCTACTAAAGTGCCCCAGGATTCTTGCCCCCTTTACCCTTTCTGGTGTAGGGCAGAATTTAAGTTGAAGATTTCCAAAATTGTGCACAGCATTTGGACCATATAATAATGGCTACATGCATCAGGGAGACAGCAAGTCAAAGTGAACCAGTTGGGTTTATACAACACCTGAGGAAAAATTCAGAAAGTTCAAGATTAGTTGGTTTCATGAATCTTGCCAGACACATATACTTATGTGCCACAAAGGGCACTTCCACAGGCTAAAAAAAGGAAAGACTCCATTCCCATTATTTTATAAGGAGGATTTGGACTTACTGTGGACTTAAGGCGATTTCGCTATTTCCGAAAGAAGCAAAAGTTGAGAATAACACTACCTCAAATAGTCCAGGCACTACCCAGAATACTGCCAGTGCCAGAGATCCCAAAGATTCATATTTTCACATCACCATGAGATGATGCCACCCTGAAATACCCAAAGTTCATTGTTAAGGCAAAGATTAGCAAAGCCAACTGCTTCTCATGGGGCTAACAGCAACATCAAAGTGCCCATCAGTAATAGCAGTTGTGTGTCAGATACAAACATAGATGACTGATTCATTCAAGCTGGCTCATAAACCATCAGATATCATCTCAGCATACCCTGACTACATTTTGGGAGTTGGGATTCTTGGCTTGAGTGCACTCAGGATCTAATTTTCATAGGTGTGTTATTCTAAATGTCCTCAAGTTTATCTCTCTTCATCTAAATTGCTATTAGACTCTGTACTAGAAGATAACGGTCCAGAATTTCCCTGGGGTTTCTGCCAGACTCCCGCCATAACTCATGCAGAAGGCCAGTGGAACTCACTAGAAAATGGCAGAGACCTAGATGAGCTTGGTCCTACCATTTCCAGGCTTTTCTGAGCAGCATTGTAAAGGGCAGAAACACCACCTACCCCTTACAAGGCCAATGATGATGGGGGGGAGGCTCTGAGCTCTGGGACTCCCTAAACCAGAAGTTATCACTTCTCAGCTCTGTCAGGACTCAGCATAAGACTGCAGTCCAGTATACCGAGGGAGGTGAAGCGCACCAGACTCCAGATGGGAAGGAGTGGGCCCTACCGGGGAGATCAGGCTAAGGGAGTGCTGAATGGGAATCTTGCAGGATGCCTAGGCAGCATCCTGCCATCTTCCAAAGTCAGGCAGGTGCCAAATTTTCTGGCTGCGTGCAGCAGACAGGCAATGGAAATGCACCAGCTGGGCCCATGCAAATTAGATGCCCTCCCGCTGACCCCACAAACTCTGGCAGGGTTAGAGTTGGAGGGAACTGGCAGGCGCAATACCAGCTTAACCGCTGGGATCATGGCCTGCAGATTTTTGGGGCTGACATCTCCAACAGAGGGACTTCATTGTCGATGCCTGAAACTGTTATGGTTGGTAGCAGCTGTCAATGTCTACACAAGAAGCCATTACAATTTGAACATCCTTGCACAGTGATAGTCCGTGTCCTAGAGGGTAATGACCAATGAAGCTCCTGCAGAAAATTGAATTGGTAATTCCAAGAGCAGAATATAGTTTGCTTACTATTTACAGCTTCCAGTCCGTCTCTTATCCTGGTGATAGATGTAAGCTTAGTATGCTAGCGTGAATATCTTCAAGGCAGATAGGCACAGGGTCTGTGAATAACTTTGACCTTAAATGGTACAACAGCTTGGTGTTTGAGCTGTAGGACTAGTGTTATAACTCTTTCAGAAGTGAGGCCAAGGTAATGTTCGTCTACAACTGATCCAGTTGGTCAAGTTTAAAAGAAAGCAAGGGGCCATGCAGATTCAAAATAGCATCACGAGCAATGTATTACACTCAACTAGTAGGAGTATACAATGAAACAGTGAATTCTATGAGGCTGAACAGTAGACATTTCACTGGGACATGGTGAAATCTCAATTGCAAACATGGGACTATCCATAATCCACTGATTCTGTTCAAGCACTTAGAGCTCCAGTGCAGTAGTCCTGATGTGCGCTCTTCCTCTTGCGGAGAGGGAAATTAATTTAGATTTTCTGCCTGTTGCTACTTATACTCACAGTTGGGCAGAGGGTGCCTTAATATAAGAAGTCTTTACTAGCATTATATATCTAGGATGTTCTATGCATCAGTAATATTTTCAGTAAATATATATATTGACCATTGCAGATGAACAAACAGATGTGGGAACTCTGCTCACCCAGCATCAATTTAAACTTATACATATGGCTCTTGATAATGAGACTAATAAAGAAATATGTGAGCCAGTCAGTGGGAGATATACAGAAGAGACAAAACGCAGAGCAAGAAAAGATTCACAGATAGCGTAACAAAGAATCAGAAAAAATCACATCCATAGTTGCAAACACCACAATGAGAAAAGTTGGAGCCATACAGACACAGAAAAAAGAGTTAAGTACAGAAAGAAAGAGTGGGAAAGAAACAGTTACAACAATGGGCTGAATTTTCCTCCCTTTGGCGGGTTAGTGGCAGAGTGGGAATACAGTCCACCCTTGTGATTCCGTTGCTAACGCTGCAATTTCATCCTAGGGCCCTTATTTGCTAGGCAAGACAGGTTTGGAGCATCAGTACCATTCCTGATAGATTTACCGCCACTGATAGAGAAGGAAATACAGTTCTGCTGCAGCCCATTGAAGAGCAACATCACTTTTTTACAAGAATATCTGAAGGAGCAGGAGCTTCAGGGAGTCAGTAGCAGGAAAAAGAAAGACATTTATATAGAGTCTTTCACGACCTCACAAGTGCTTTACAACCAATGAAATACCTTTGAAGTGTAGTTACTGTTGTAATGTAGGAAATGTGGCAGCCAGTGTGCGCACAGCAAGGTCCCACAAACAGCAATGAGATAATGACCAGATAATCTGTTTTAGTGATATTGATTAAGGGATAAATATTGGAAAGTACATGGGGGCGAATTCCCCTGCTCTTCTTCGAATAGTGCTGTGGGATCTTTTACGTTCATCTGAGAGGACCAACGGGGCCTCAGTTTAACGTATAATCTGAAAGACAGCACCTCCGACACTACTGCACTGGAGTATCAGATTTTGTGTTCCTGGAGTGGCATTTGAAACCATGACCTGACTTAGAGGTGAGAATTCTACTCACTGAGTCACAGCTGACACTTAAGGGCTCCCAGATTCTTGGACACATCCATAGAGGTCCTTTTGTCAGAAGTGAGTGCCAGAAAAGCAAGACTTTTGGGCACTGAGGGGAGGAGGTAGATAGTGCAGGCTATGTGAGGGCGGAGGTGGTGGAAGCAGTCAGTGCAACCTGCAGCACTCCAAGAACTGCCACACAGTGCCAGAAGAGGGTAATGACCTCACAAGGGTGGTCAAGGTAAGTTTAGGCACTGGTGCCAACACACACTTTCTACTAATACAGCCTTTACGCACCTCTTTCATACTGTTTCACTCTCAGCACCCGTCAGGAGAAGATCTTGGACATCCATAGGCAAACAGACAGGAGAGTCTGGGAGACAGCGAGGTGGCAACAGAAGGCTGAACAAGGATGATCATATGTAATCTCAACTTCCTGAGCCTTCAGCATTCAGCAACTGTTTCTTCAAGGTGAAATACCACTGTATGCAGAGCAAAACAAGCTTTTCTGCATTTCACAATATGGGGGCACCGTGCAGGAAGATGCCATCCACTGTCTATAACTGCTGCTTCTTTATGGCATCTCACTTGTACAAGATCCAGCCTAGAGATCCCACTCAGCAGCAAATAGCTACTGAGTCAGAAAGGCTGTTACTGGGTGAAGCGCTGAGCACCAGTGAGAGTGAGGACCTAATAGTGGATGAGAGGGAGAGTGCAGTTCCTCCACTGAGGGCGGAAAAGCTACCGCCCTAAGTTGGGGAGCCTAGGGATCCAGGTCGCGGGGCCCAGTCTTCAAAAGGACTATAATATGGGATCAATCTCATGGAGGCAGTTTCTATGCATATGGTTGAGGCGATGGACAAGTGGGAGAAGCCCACTACCCACATTTGCAGCCAGATTGCAGGAAATTTCTCATGACCTGCAGAACACTCTCGAGACTGACAGCCTAGAAGTTTTCTGTGGCATCAAGGCAGCAGGATCAGTTAGTAATGACATTGGTTTAGGAGTAGCAGCTAACCGTGCCACCATGGATATTTTGAACAGGACATTTTCACAGGGCTTCCAAGACCTGGTTAAGACTATTTGTCTGTACTGACACCGACTCGTAGCAACTCTGAGCCTGTGCTCAGCATCAGTGAGCTGCAAGGAATGGGCACAGATATTGTTGTCTCTCCAGAGAGTGGAATTGGGCCTACGCATGAAGGAACTTCACACATGGGCCCAGCACCCTTGACTGTAGCAACAGACGGCTGTTGGTAGCTGGTTCCCCTGAGACAGTTGCTTCCCTCAGCCGCGAGTCACCTCTGGCCTCTAAGGCTCCACAGGAGATGGTGAAAACTGAACCTTGAAATTATGGAGCCCTGTGACAAAGAGGAAAAAATCTAAGGGAAGTCATGCATTGTACTTCAGAAACATGCAGCTGCTTATTGGTAGAGAGCATAAAGAGTATCCAGCCAGTGGCCTACATTGCTCCTTCTGGTGAAGTCACTGAATTTCCCCTTGCACTGCAGCCAGATACGCAGGTACAGCAAGCAATTAGGAAGGCAAATGATGGGCCCGATATTAGGAGGGCGGCGGGTTCGCAGCAGGGGGGTCGACTGGGCGCGTGGGTAACGCATCCAGTGAAATTGGGGTGCTCCACATGGAATCACAGGCTAATTGGAGCCACTTACCTGTGCTTCGGGGTTTCGCACTGGAAAGCTGCGCAGCGGGCGGACTGCGCATGCGCAGCATAGGCTGTCAGCTGGAGGAGCCCTATTTAAAGGGGCAGTCCTCCACTGACTGATGCTGCAGGAAATAGGAAAAATTACAGCATGGAGCAGCCCAAGGGGAAGGCTGCTCTCAGGTTTAATGATGCCTCACTCCAGGTATTATTGGATGGGGTGAGGAGGAGGGGGAGGACAGAGATCTTCCCCCCCGGCGGGCGGGAGGAAGCGGCCTGCCTCTGCCACCAAGAAGGCCTGGCTCGAGGTGGCAGAGGAGGTCACCTGTACCACCAACATATCGCGCACCTGCATACAGTGCAGGAGGCGCTTCAATGACCTAAGTAGGTCAGCCGAAGTGAGTACATTTACTCATTCCCCTACACTCCATCTGCCACATCACCGCCCCCACCCCACATCTTCTGCCAACACTACTCTATCACATCACTCCTCACACGCACTCAAACCTCATCCTCATCTTACCTGCACTTACTCACTTCGCCAGTACTCATCCCGCCACTACCACTCAACCCAATCCTCATACAATCTCATGGCTCTATTTCATACTCACCCTCTCATGCATCTCTTTCACGGTCAGCCTCACTCAACCTGCACAGGGCATGCATCACATATGTGCAGTACGAAGCGTAAGGCAAACGTGTTGTGAGCATGAAGGGAATGCACAAGGGTGTTTGAGGGTTTGTCATGGTTTTTACCTATATTTAATTTGTGATCAACTCACATAACATATATTGTCACCACTACTGCCACGTCTTTGCGAATCTTGTCTGGTTTGTGCAATAATGCCCTTTCCTGAGGATCACTATGAGGACTCACAACTGATGCCACCCATTGTGTCACTGCAGAGTGGGTGTAGGTGTATTTGCAGGGCTCTTTTGTGCAGACGACTGAGAGACGTCGGCGATGTCCCCGGTGGCACCCTGGAAGGATGCGGAGGAGAAGTTGTTGAGGGCAGTGGTGACTTTGACAGCGACAGGTAAGAAGATGATGCTCGGGCCAGCCGGGAGCAGCTCGGCATGAAGGAGTATGCAGATGTTCACGACTACATGTCGAGTGACTCTGAGCCTCCGTGTGCACTGCTGCTCAGAGAGGTCTAGGAAGCTGAGCCTCGGTCTGTGGACCCTGTGGCGAGGGTAGTGCCTTCTGCGACGCATCTCTCTCTGCCGTTGCCCTCCCTCCTGCTGTACAGGTGGATGTGTCACAGCACTGTGTTGTGGGGCTCCATGTGTCAGAGGTGGACGGCGTGGCCGGCGAGGCTGGTGATGCTGTTCGTCCTCCGAGGAGGTCATGACTGCAGCTACGGTGGCCCCCATCCGGAAGATGTACATTTGAGGGGATCCGCAAGGTAGGTAAATGTGTCTGGACACCGGGGTAAGTGTGCAAGTTGATGAATTTTATTGTTAGGAGGAGGGTGGTGGAGGCCAAACTTTGTCCAAAGTGACAGAGTGGCCTCCTGCAATGATTGAGGGTCTCCCCCGCCCCCCCCCCCCCCCACCTGACAAATGGACCTTTGCAGATGCCACAGGCTGATGGCTGCAACACGTCCATTTCAACTTGGAGTGTTTCCCCCAGTACGGGAAACAGTACCAGTTGTTTGGAAAATCCCACGCCACCTAAAATATCATGTTAATCAGGTCTCTAAATGACCTGGAGTACCTTAATGATTACCTTAAGTGGCACCCCGCCGGTTTTAATTGCCGGCAGGAGTCCCACATGTGGGGGCTGCGCGCGCATGTTAGCGTGTCACTGGGGAACCCAGAAGTGGGCGGGTTGGAGCCGGGCTCCAGACTCGCCCCGGGAATCGCCGATTTTCGCAGCCCTCCCACCACGAACACACCCGCTCGGGGGTGCGAAAATCGAGCCTGATATGTTAGCCTTTATTGCAAGGGGGTTGGTGTATAAGAGTAAGGACGTCTTGCTGCAATTATATAGGGTTCTGGTGAGACCACACCTGGAGTACTATGTACAGTTTTGGTCTCCTTACCTAAGGAAGGATATACTTGCCTTTGTACACCAGTCACTGAAAGCAAACATGCAGTTGCAGCAAGCAGTTAGGAAGGCAAACGGTATGTTGGCCTTCATTGCTAGAGGATTTGAGTACAGGAGCAAGGATGTCTTACTGCAGTTATACAGGGCCTTGATGAGACCACACCTGGAGTATTGTGTGCAGTTTTGGTCTCCTTACCGAAGAAAGGATATACTTGCCATTGAGGGAGTGCAGCGATGGTTCACCAGACTGATTCCTGGGATGGCAGGACTGTCGTATGAGGAGAGATTGGGTCGACTCAGCCTGTATTCACTCGAGTTTAGAAGAATGAGTGGGGATCTCATTGAAACATATAAAATTCTGACAGGGCTAAACAGACTGGATGCAGGGAGGATGTTTCCTCTAGCTGGTGGGGGGGGGTCCAGAATGAGGGGTCACAGTCTCAGGATACTGGGTAGGACATTTGGGACTGAGTTGAGGAGAAATTTCTTCACTTGTAGGGTGGTGAACCTGTGGAATTCTCTTACCACGGAAAGCTGTGGAGGCCAAGTCACTAAATATATTTAAGAAGGAGCTAGATAGATTTCTAGACACAAAAGGCATTAAGGGGTATGGGAAGAGAGCGGGAATATGGTATTGAGGTAAAGGATCAACCATGATCATATTGAATGGTGGAGTAGGCTCAAAGGGCCTATGTTTCTATGACTCTTGGGATGAGAGGGTTGACCTATGAGGAGAGATTGAGTAGAATGGGCCTATATTCTCTGGAGTTAGAAGAATAAGAGGTGATCTAATTGAAATGTATAAAATTCTTAGAGGGCTTGACAAGATAGACACTGAGAGGCTGTTTCCCCTGACTGGAGAGTCTAGAACTAGGGGTCATCGTCTTGAGATAAGGGGTCGGCCATTTAGGACCGAGATGAGGAAATATTTCTTCACTCACAGGGTTGTGAATCTTTGGAATTCTCTACCCTAGAGGGCTGTGGATGCTCTGTCGTTGAATATATTCAAGACGTATCGATGGGGATCAGGGATACAAAGGGAATCAAGGGATAAGGGGTTAGAGTGGGAAAGCGGAGTTGAGATAGCAGATCAGCCATGATCTTATTGAACGGCGAAGCAGGCTCGAGGGGCCGTATGGCCTACTCCTGCTCCTATTTCTTATGTTCTTAAATCTGGAAAAAGCTGGTATCAGTAAAAGTGACCATGAAGCTGTTGGATTGTTGTAAAAACTCAACTGATTCACTGATGTCCTTTAGGGAAGGAAACCTGCCGTCCTTATCCGGTCTGGCCTATATGTGGCACTAATGCCACATCAACGTGGTTGATTCTTAACTGTCCTTTGAAGTGGCCGAGCAAGCCACACAGTTGTATCAAACCCGCTACAAACTACACGGACTGCAGTGGTCCAGGAAGGCCCACTGCCACCTTCTCGGGGAGACTAGGGATGGGCAATAAATGCTGGCTTTGCCAGCGATGTCTACATCCCGAGAATGAATAAAAAATATTAAATATTAACTTTTAAGATTTCTTGTTCCACTACAAATGCCAGTAATTTGTTCCAATACTTAGCACATTTTTAATCATTAAAATCAAATATATGCATATTCTATTCCTTTAAGAGCTTATAATAAACTATAAGAACTAACTGCTAATAATAAAATGTAAACACAAAAGGTACTACCACTATGTCAAAAATATTTATCAGCCATTGAAATGTTTTTTCTAACCCTTAATGATTATGGTAAGGTAGGCAGCTCAAGAATAACCACATAATTTAATACGTGTCTTTTGTACTTGGGATTGACAGGTGAATACAGTTTGTTACTGTTTTGGATAACCTAATTAAATTTGTGTATTATAATACATATTTACAGCTCTTACTATGCAACTAATTGAATGACATAGGACTACAGGAAGTTGTTCTTCCACAGTTATGTTTTTTATACCATTAAGAACTTATAATAAACTGTAAGAATTATATGAAGAGATAGTTGCTGAGAATAATTTGTTACTAAATATGGATCTTAAATACCTGCTTCTGTGCCTGTTTTAGTTAGAAATCCCACATGTTGCTTCATTCGCCATCAAAGTTTTGAATGCAGCTGCAGTTCTTGTTCCTCTGAGTTTGGCTGTTTTGCTTTGTGCACAAGTGTCTGTTGTGGGATGGAGCAAGACACCGCAGGGAAAAGAACAAGGTAAGTGAGGGAGTTTTAAAAAGGGAAAGTGAAAAAATAATACATGGGAAGAAAAAAGAGTGACAGAGGTCAGACACCTGTCCACCTTTATACCATCTTTAAACTCAGACCTAGATTCTACACAAGATTGTCTTTGAATACCAGCTTGCTCAGAAAATTGTTATTCATTTTACTCACCTAATGCTTTGGATAATTCAGATTGTTCACACATTCAGCTGCTGCATAAAGTAAGATATTCCCTATCACCCACAAAGAAAATTACTGTGAACCTTTCTTTTAAGAAGTCCTGTTTTTTACAGATAGGGTGATTTTGCTCTCTTATATGGTATAAATACAGCCTCACTGAGACTCAGTTTCAATTCTCTTTTCTAATTAACAGTAACACCCTGCTGTTCTCAAGGCATAACTCTGTCTCTTCCTGCCCTCCCAGCCTCAAAATTGCAGTCTTAATTTTAACCATGTTTATGTTTTTGACGCCTTGGGTACGTGGGTTGTGGCTGAAATCCTCATGCCTAGGATTTGTTCACTGTTGACAGCTCAATTCTCTCCACTATGATCGTTAATATAAGATGGGTCCAGTTAACTATCGATCCATTAGTTTGATGTCAGTAATAGGGAAGATGCTTGGAATCATTAGGGATGCAATATATGACTAGTTAGACAGAGAAGGACACATCAGGGACACCCAACATACCTTCAAAAAAAGGAGGTCCTGTCTA
The DNA here is from genome assembly GCF_035084215.1 of Heptranchias perlo. Lineage (NCBI taxonomy): Eukaryota > Metazoa > Chordata > Chondrichthyes > Hexanchiformes > Hexanchidae > Heptranchias > Heptranchias perlo. The sequence continues at coordinate 24,444,279 of NC_090329.1, forward strand.
ACTTGACTGTATTTTTTGAAGAAGTCACCAAGATACTGGATGAGTGAAACCTAGACTTCAAAAAAGCTGAACTTAGGCCTGAGTTAAAATGCCGTCGGGATCCAATTGACATCATCAGACCCCGATTGGCATATTTAAAGAAGGGCCTCGCCGGATCCAGGGGGGTGCCTTTGCTGTCTGCTCAGAAGAGCAGGTTAAAATTGGATACAGCGTGGTCCATGTGGTGGTTAATTAACCCATGACATTTGAACTGAACACTCGCCTGGTTCCCACTGGGTGGGTAGGGTTAAAATGCCCCCCCATGTCAATACTTAAGAATAAGTTAGATAGTTGTTTGAAGGAAAGGGGAATAATACTGTTCATGTGGAGGATAAATACCAACACAGACTGGTTTTGGTGAATGGCCTGTTTCCGTGTTGTAATTTCTAATTAATACTCCAGAGATAAAAAAGGAAATTTTATGAAGGATGAAACAGTGATGGAAGAATTAAAAGGAAAGGACTTGTATTTATATAATGCCTTTTGTGACCTCAGGACATTTTAGAGCTTTGCAGTCAATGAATTACTTTTGAAATGTAGATACAGCCAAATTAATTTAAAATTTTTGGAATTGAGTACGTTTCACCAATTGACATCTCTGACTCCTCACTAATGTAGTTTCCATTAATGGGAATGATTACATGGGACTAATTATAAATCTAATTCTAGGGTTTTGCGTACCTAGGTGTCACAGACTGTCCTATGGTTGCTTGTTAGTTAAACTTTCAATTAGCAATTCAATTTTTAAATGATTAGATCTAGTTTAATTTAGTTTGAAATTTGGGCTACAAATTTTAAATGCTTTGTTATTTCAATTTACCTAAAATTTCAGGTTTTTTGACCACATTCAGCTATGCAACTTTAATGACTGTTTTGTGTTTTTGTGGAATTGATTCTCACATCGGACTGGTCATTGCTGACCACATGACCAATGATAATTTGCCAATGAACAAGCTAGAAGGAAATCTATATTCTTACAGTATTTTAGATGCAACGACATTTATTATATTGATTTAATAGTGAAGTCTTAAAATAACAGTAATATTGGATATGAGCATTGAGACTATTACCAGCCCTGAGGGTCTCATTGTGAATGGACACCTAACAACTAGTAATAACTGAATAGCTTCAACATAATGGGATTAGTTTTCTATACACAATCGACACAGACGTTCAAGGTAATGGGGTGGATTTTCATCTCCACCACCAGGCATGGCACATCTCCCACCCTTTATAGACTCCGCATGATTTTCATTCCATTGCTATCATTTGGTTCTATAAAGGGCGTGTGATCTGCCCAATCAGATTACCACCCAGGCGATGTGGACAAAAATCTACCCCGATGTTTATAACAGGGCTAAAGGCTGTATCAAAATGCAGCTAAAACACCTGTTTCATGGGTCCTATGAAGATAATTGGGAAAACAAAGAAATATACCTTCCCTATAATGTCCACCTTCAATCTGATAGGATGTTGCAGCTAGCATGGAGTGACTCTTCCATTTAACATAGTTGTGATTTCTTTATTGAATTGTCTGAGCAATTTAGGTATGCTTGCATCGTACTGCAATGATCTCAGCCCTCTGGCCTCAGAAACCACTCTTTTTGTGGAAACGAAAGGATGCAGACAAGCTGAAGCACTTTGAAAATGCCTCCGGGTAGGCATTAGGTGGGGTCTCTAATGGATGGAACGAACCAGATGCCATTGACGTCATAACTATTTCATGGAGGCACACCTTAATCTGGAAATTGGCCTTGGACCCTGGCACCCAACATATTTCAGGATGTTGCACTGGCAGTGGTGCTTCAGTTCTCCAGCAATGTTGTCATGTTTTGCTACCATCACTGATTCAGCCTTTGTTTTTTTCTGCATGCTCAGCTGAGCACTGGGCCTTTTTCTATAAGGCTATATAAGTTGTGGCTAAGAGGCAAAGGAAGTGACTTGTTGCAAGCCTTCACTTTTGTTTTTCTTGGATTGACCATTAAGAGTTACATAGGACCAGTATGGTGATGAGACTCCCTCTGATTTTCCTACTTCCACACCAATATGACAAGATTGGCAATTTAGTAGGGTAGTGGAGCATGAGAAGAAATCTGTTCCACCACTCCATGGCACGAGGTGACAGGGCTCCAACACACCCCACCATCATGTAAGCCTACTTTTGGTGGTTTTGTCTTTGTAAACTTCAGAGTCCCTAGTTGAAACCTGTCTTTTACATATGTGTCCCATCTTAGAACTGATTGATTTACTGTCCTGCAACTTAGGTGGAAGCACTGGACCTAATCCTGTACTTCTGGGACAAGATGCATTGCCCTTAGTGGTCATCTGACATTAACAAGTACATTCGATTCAATGCCCACTTAAGTCTCCAACCAAGCCAATCATTCCCCCTGACAGAATATCCATCTCTGAGCTTCGCAACAGGTAATAATGTTGTGGTGAGTAACGTGTGTTATGCATTTCCTGAAGAAACAAGTTTGTATTTCCAGTCAAGTGAACTCAACCATTAGGTTGGAGCACAGTACTCTTGTGAAACTGAAGCAGCTCTTAGAACCATGAAATAAAAACGGAAAATGCCGGAAAAGCTCAGCAAGCGAGGCAGCATCTGTGGAGAAAGAAACAGAGTTGACGTCGAAGTCCTTGCGTCAGAACTGGAAGATGTTAAAGAGTTAAAGTTTTTAAGCAAGTAGGAGAGGGAGGGGAGGGGAGGAAAGAACAAAGGGGAAGGTCTGTGATAGGGTAGAGGACTAGAGTGATTAAATGACAAAAGGGATGATGGTGCAAGGCAAGGAGGCTGATAATAGGACAGGTTAAGAAACAAAAGATGGGTCTGGAGTAGCTGTGAATAGCAACAGCAGAACCATTACCTGCACTTGCTGTCCGAAAAAATGGGAGCAGTGGTTATGGTCTAAAGTTATGCAAATCAATGTTGAGTCCGGAAGTTGTAAAGTGCCCAACGAAAGATGAGGTGCTGTTCCTCAAGCTTCCATTGAGCTTCATTGGAACAGTGTGAGAAGTCAGAATGGGAGTGGGACAGGAAATTAAAATGGCAAGCGACCTGCAGGTCAGGGTCACGCTTGCGAACAGAGTGGAGGTGTTCAGCAAAGCGATCACCCAATCTGCGTTTGGTCTCCCCAATGTAGAGGAGACCACATTGTGAGCAGCGAATACAATATACTAAACCGAAAGAAGTACAAGTAAACCGCTGTTCCACCTGGAAGGAGTGTTTGGGGCTTTGGACGGTGGGAAGGGAGGAGGTGAAGGGGCAGGTGTTGCATCTCCTATGCTTGCATGGGAAGGTGCCGTGGGAAGGAGAGCGGGTGTTGGGGCTGATGGAAGAGTGGACTAGGGTGTCGCGGAGGTCCCTTTGGAATGCTGAAAGGGGAGGGGAAGATGTGTTTGGTGGTGGGATTGCGCTGGAGATGGCGGAAATGGCGGAGGATGATCCGTTGAATGTGGAGGCCGGTGGGGTGGAAGGTGAGGACACCCTATCATGATTTTGGGAGGGAAGGGAAGGGGTGAGGGCAAAAGTGTGGGAAATAGGATAGACACAGTCGAGGGCCCTGTCAACAACAGTGAAGGGGAATCCTCGGTTGAGGAAAAAGGAAGACATATTGGAAGCACTGGTGTGGAAGGTGGCATCGTCAGATCAGATGCGACGGAGACGGAGAAACTGGGAGAAGGGAATAGAGTCCTTACGGGAAGCGGGGTGGGAGGAAGTGTAATCAAGGTAGCTGTGGGTATTGGTAGACTTATAGTAGATCTTGGTGTACAGCCTATCCCCAGAAATGGAGATAGAGAAGTTGAGGAAGGGAAGAGTTGGAGATGGATCATGTGAAGACGAGGGAAGGGTGGAAATTGGAAGCAAGGTTGATGAAATTTTCCAGTTCGGAGCGAGAGCAGGAAGCGGCACTGATACAGTCATCAATGTACCAGAAAAAGAGGTGAGGGAGGGGACCTGAGTAGGACTGGAACAAGGAATGTTCCACGTATCCCACAAAAAGGCAGGCATAGTAGGGACCCATACGGGTTCCCATAGTGACACCTTTTATTTGGAGGAAGTGAGTGGAGTCAAAGGAGAAGTTGTTCAACGTTAAGAACAAGTTCAGCCAGGTGGAGGAGGGTGGTGGTGGATGGGGACTGGTTGGGCCACCGTTCAAGGAAGAAGCGGAGGGCCCGCAGGCCGTCCTGGTGAGGGATGGAGGTGTAGAGGGATTGGACGTCCATGGTGAAAAGGAGAAGGTTAGGGCCGGGGAACTGGAAACTGTTAAAGTGGCGGAGGGCGTCAGAAGAGTCGCGAATGTAGGTCGGAAAAGACTGGACAAGGGGAGGAAAAATAGAGTCGAGATAGGAAGTTACGTGGGGCAAGAACATTCTGAAAAGATAGGTCTCCCAGGGCAGTCCTGTTTGTGGATCTTGGAAGGAGGTATAAGCGGGCTGTGCAGGGTTGGGGGACTGTGAGGTTGGAGACCGTTGGGGGAAGATCTCCAGAGGAGATGAGGTCAGTGACGGTTTGGGAAACTATGGCTTGATGTCCGGCAGTGGGGTCATGGTCCAGGGGGAGGTAGGAGGAAGTGTCAGAGAGTTGGCGTTTAGCCTCCACAAGGTAGAGGTCTGTTCGCCAAACAACAACAGTGCTGCCCTTGTCAGCAGGTTTAATTACAATATCAGGGATAGACCTGAGAGAACGGAGTGCTGCAAGTTCAGAGGAAAGTAGGTTAGAATGAGTGAGGGGAGCAGAGAAATTGAGAGAGCCGATGTCACGCTGGCAGTTCGCAATGAAAAGATGAACAGAGGGTAAGAGGCCAGAGGGAGGGGCCCAGGTGGAACAAGAATTCTTTAGACAGGAGAAAGGGTCCGTTGTGGGGGGAGAAGACTCCTGGCCAAAGAAGTGGGCGCGGAGGCGAAGGCGACGGAAGAAGAGCTCAGCATCGTGTCGAGCTCAAAATTCACTGAGGTGGGGGCGTAACGGGATGAAGCTAAGGTCTTTGCTGAGGACTGATCATTCGGGGTCAGAGAGGGGAAGATCAGAGGGAATGGTGAAAACACGACAAAGGGTGAGATTGGAGGGAGAGATGGAGTCAGAGGAAAGTGAAGGGGAAACAGGATCAGGAGGGGTGTTGGTATCTAAGAGTTGTTGAAGCTTGCAGTCCTTGACATCTGAAAGGAAGAAGAAAAGTTTTTCGTTAAAGCGCCGGATAAGGTGAAGGATGAAATGGAACTGCGGACCAGGACAACTCTGAAGTTGAGTGAGTCGATGCTGCTGAAGAGAGTGGTCAAGAGCGTGCATGTGGCGGTGTTTGGCGTTGAGCGTGGATCCCAGGAAGCGGCGAGAGCAGTAGTTTGAGGAACGCTGAATATCATGGAGATACCTGTAATCACGGGTGGATTGGAAACGTGAAGGGTGGAATTTAAGTTGGAAACCACGTGGAATAAGTCGGAGCCGGAGACAGTTGCTGAGGAAAGAGATGTGACTGTGAAAGCGAGCTTTAGAAGAAACCTGATCAAACTGGAGAAGGGAAACAGAAAGCAATTAAGGTAAACAAGGTAAAAGAGACAAACAAAAATCCCATCGGCGAGAAGAGCAGAATCTCTTCAAGGTGGGCATTCCTGGGAGGCAGTGAATTAAACACTAAATCAAAAACAAAATACTGCGGATGCTGGAAATCTGAAATAAAAACAGAAACATGATGCGTTTTTTGGGCTGGAGATGAAAACAAAAGTATGGGTGGCAGATATTTTAATTCAGTAAAGTGTTTAAAACTACAAGTATAATAATTTTACATTACGAATGAAAAGCTATTTATTGTGGTATGTACACCTTTCATTGTACCAATGACAAAATGGATGTAATGCCCAATCTATTTGTACCTTACTCATCTCAAGAGGGCTGAGGTGGGATGTCAGATTATATATCTTGTGCAGCACGTTGAAAATCAGGCAACGTATTGTACAAGTATCAGCAACTGTGACAAGGTATCATCAACATCGCAATTAAAAATTCAGAGCTAGCCAATCAGAATATGCCTTTTTACCTTAAGAGACCACTTGAAACTTTCAAAGATTTGCATCTATGTATGATTTTTAAAATAATGGTGCCTTCCACATTTGTACAGTCAATGTTGAAAGTAATCTCACATTACTCATATTTTCAACAAACACCGCATGATGCAAAAAGCCTCAAAACTTACTGAAGTGGAGCAATTACAGATGAAATGGAAATAAAAGAGCTTTAGGAAGAGCGCAAGTTATTTCATGTTGACTGACACCAGCTTTAATTATTTTGCTTAAAGGGTTCACAAAATAGCCAGTTATAATGTGTCACATACCCAATGCTTTCAGACCTGTGTACTCATCAGAATGACAACTTTAAACAAATATGACACCAAAAGGCAGAATCACAGTTCTAAACTAACAAATGCAAACGTCAAAATTTAGATGTTCTGAGGAATGTGACCTTTCTACCCTTGAAATCATTTTCCAATTTATTACGCCACAAACATGCAGAAGTTGTCAGTCGAATAGATGAGAATCCATATTCTCTGCAGACTTTTCAGTAAAATTAATCAATTATGTGACATTCATTGATCAAAGTGGGGATGTTCTCTGCTTTTACAAATGAGGTGTTAATCTTTTTTTCAGCAGCAGTTTGAATTGCCATGGAGATCAGTTTTCCAGAGTGAGTTTCCATAATGTGCTTTTGTGTCCCCAGCACCAGAAACTTGGCCAATCAAACTCACCCCTATTAATGCTCATTTTTCACCTCTCAAATGGCCAAACAGTCAATTATCTAATCAAGTAAAGGTTGTTAATTTAGCTGTGGACAGTGGAGTAACTGCAAGAGATTGAGCAGAGCAGCAAATCTGCAAAGCCTGGTTTAATTCAAACAGCTTTTGGTATACATTCAAATTCTGATCTTCAAAGTTGTTTCTTGCACTGAGAAAAATCAAAAATGTGAATTAAGCAATGTAAATAGCACAAAAAGTGGAAAGTTAATGCTAAACGATTGAATTAACTTTGAATTAAGAGCAGTAGACAATTTACATCTCTATATTTGAACAACCTACAACTGATGGGTAACTCGGCTGTTGGAACAGCAATTACACCCTCCTGCCAGTGATTTTGCAACACATCCCCTATGGGAGAGTGTAATTACAGCATGACAAGTTTACATAGGTAGTTCCAATTATAAATGAGGACATAGAAATTTATAATAGAAAAAGTTGCCAGGAAATGTGCACAGATGTAAGATGTTTAATATGTCATGGATGTTGGACCCAAGATTCCAACAATGCCATTACGTCATTGGAACTGAGGTGAAGCAGGATTTTTGTCCGCCTTCAGGCCATGCTAAATTAAATAGGCAGAGACCTGCAGGATATGTAAACACAGCCGTAAACACCTCAGATATGCTGGGGAAGAGCAGACAACTGCATCACAAGTGGGGCCAGGCTCCAAATGGGCCATGAAGAGGGGGAGGGTCTGGAAAATATCTGGAGAGGGGAGTGGGCTAGGGCAGGGAAGAGGAAGAACATGAGGATGTAAAAGCTGCTACTGCTTAAAGGGGCAAAGGAAACACTTTGGGGATAGGCAGATCTTTTACCTGTAGCCAATTCTACAGGGTTGTAGAACGGGTGTAACTCTGGCCTGTCTGAATTACATCCCAAATTCCAGTCCCCTATGTTGTGCTGCACCACTTTTGCACCCAAGCAGGCAGCCTGGACAACAAGGATGGTAGCCAGCTCAAAGAAACGAGTGGCAAACTTCAGAGAGCTGAATTAGATAGGTTAAATAGGGCCAGGGAACAAGCGTAAGAGTTACGTTAGCATAGAAACAGGTTAGATGTCAGGAGGATTTTCTTTTCAAAAAGGGTCGGCGACTTTTGGAAGAAGCTGCTGATTCATGCAGTGAGTGCACATTCACTGCAAACGTTCAAAAGGAAGCTGAATGATTTCCTAACTGGCTGACATCACAGTGTACAAAAGAAAGGTGGGGTATTGTGCGATGTGTCTCCTGGTCGCTGTATTCTCTTGAAACTTGTTTGATCACCTTTGGGTCGGAGAAGAATTTCCCAGATTTTTTTTCCCCCCTGAGTCAGCATAGGGCTTTTTCTCTGCATTTTTGCCTCTCCCAGGAGATTTCCTGGCTGTTGGTGGGTGAGAGGGGCAGTGAAGGTCACGTTGTCCCATGACTGTATGGAACAGTATCGATGGACCAGCTGGTATTTTCCTATCAATCATTTTCATATACTTGCATGTTTCAGGCAAAGTTTGTGGTCATTCAGAGTTGGCAAACTCAATCACTTCCTGGTTTGACCAGTCACACAGGTAACTCAACCCTCTTTTCTACAAGCTTATGACGGGTGCAATTGTGGTGTAAATGACGGAATTTCTGGGACAGCAACTATGGTCCTCATAATCCTGTCATTTGCAGACATGTATCACTTTGGGGATAGGCAGATCTTTTACCTGTAGCCAATTCTACAGGGTTGTAGAATGGGTGTAACTCTGGCCTGTCTGAATTACATCCCAAATTCCCCTATGTTGTGCTGCACCACTTTTGCACCCAAGAGAATTTCAGGCTCTGTGGCCTAGAAGTCGTGGGGAAAATGCTAGAGTCTATTATAAAAGATGTGATAACAGAACTTTTGGAGGGCATTAACGGGATTGGATAAAGTCAGCATGGGTTTATGAAAGGGAAATCATGCTTAACAAATCTGCTGGAGTTTTTTGAGGATGTAACTAGTAGAATAGATAGGGGAAAACCAGTGGATGTAGTGTGTTTGGATTTTCAGAAGGCTTTTGATAAGGTCCCACACAAGAGGTTAGTGTGCAAAATTAAAGCACATGGGATTGGGGGAATATACCAGCATGGATTGAGAATTGGTTGACAGACAGGAACAGAGAGTAGGAATAAACGGGTCTTTTTCCGGGTGGGGTACCGCAGGGATCAGTGCTTGGGGCCCCAGCTATTCACAATATATATCAATGATTTGGATGAGTGAACTAAATGTAACATTTCCAAGTTTGCAGACGACACAAAGCTGGGGTGGAATGTGAGCTGTGAGGAGGATGCAAAGAGGCTCCAATGTGATTTAGACAAGTTGGGTGAGTGGGCAAGAACATAGCAGATGCAGTATAACGTGGATAAATGTGAGGTTATCCACTTTGGTTGTAAAAACAGAAAGGCAGATTATTATCTGAATGGTGATAGATTGGGAAAAGGGGAGGTGCAACGAGACCTGGGTGTCCTTGTACACCAGTCGCTGAAAGCGAGCATTCAGGTGCAGCAAGCAGTTAGGAAGGCGAATGGTATGTTGGCCTTCATTGCAAGAGGATTTGAGTACAGGAGCAGGGATGTCTTACTGCAGTTATACAGGGCCTTGGTGAGACCACATCTGGAGTATTGTGTGCAGTTGTGGTCTCCTTATCTGAGGAAGGATGTCCTTGCCATGGAGGGAGTGCAATAAAGGTTTACCAGACTGATTCCTGGGATGGCAGGTCAGACCTGTGAGGAGAGATTGGGACGACTAGGCCTATATTCACCAGAGTTTAGAAGAATGAGAGGTGATCTCATCGAAACATAAAATTCTAACAGGACTAGACAGACTAGATGCAGGGAGGATGTTCCCGATGGCTGGGGAGTCCAGAACCAGGGGTCACAGTCTCAGGATACGGGGTATGCCATTTAGAAGTGAGATGAGAAAAAATTTCTTCACTCAGAGGGTGGTGAACCTGTGGAATTCTCTACCACAGAAGGCAGTGGAGGCCAAGTCATTAGATGTATTGAAGAAGGAAATAGATATATTTCTTAATGTTAAAGGGATATGGGGAAAAAGCGGGAACAAGGTACTGAGTTAGACGATCAGCCATGATCATTTTGAATGGCGAGAAGGGCCGAATGGCCTACTCTTGCTCCTATTTTCTATGTTTCTATGTTAAATCCGATTGTGCCCAAAAAATGGGAACTGTGCTGCTGAATTTCTAGGCCATAGTGTTTAGATCAGTTAGTCTTCTGGGGAACATCTAATTTCTGATGGTCAGTGCTGGCCTCAACTTTTGTTAGCAGAATTGGTATACTGCCATGTTAGGGATCAGTGCTGTAATGATGTCAGTGTTGATGAACTTCCACTGTAGATATGAATATACAGTTATGCTCCGAGCTACAGAGGCAGCCTTTGTCTCAGTTCCTGAGGGCCTAAGTGCCTTGTCCCTGGGGATTTGGAACAGGCACCTCAGGAATATCTGAACTATGTACGCTCAGCAAGTTAACAAAAAAACATGATCATTTACCCTCGCTACAATATCAGCATCAGTACAAACACAAGAAGCTAGGTATGGGAAAGAAGGGGACAGTGAGCATCTCTAGGTTCAAATCTAACCACTTTTCACCTGGCAAATGAATTTCAGTATGGATAAGTGTGATGGCAAATGAATTTCAATATGAATAAGTGTGAGGTGGTGCATTTTGGTAGGAAGAATAGGGGGGCCGCATACTGCTTGGATAATAAGAGTCTAAACGGGGTAGAGAAGCAAAGGGATCTCAGGGTACAGATACACAAATCACTAAAAGTAGCAATGCAGGTTAATAAGACCACAAAAAAGGCAAACCAAGCACTGGGGTTCATTTCTAGAGGGATAGAATTGAAAAGCAGAGAAATTATGTTAAACTTGTATAGAACCTTGGTTAGACCACACTTGGGGGTCAATTTTCGGATGGCTGAGTGGGTGCGTTCGTGGCCGGGGGGCTCCTAAAATTGGGGATTCCCGGAGTGGGTCCGGAGCCCGGCTCCAACCCGCCCACTTCCGGGTTCCCCAATGACGCGAATCGGTGCGCACGCAGCCCCCGCATGCAGGACTCCCACCAGTAATTAAAGCTGGCGGGATCCCACTTAAGATCATTATCTGGGTACTTGAGGTCGTTTACAGACCTCATTAGTTGGAGATTTGAGGAGGATTCGGATTTTGGACTACCTGGAGCATGTTTCCCATGCTGATGGAAACGCTCCCTGTTTAAACAGACGTGTTGCAGCCAGCAGCCAGTGGCAGCTGCAAAGGTCCATTTAACAGGTGCGGGGTAAACCCTCATTCATTGCAGCTGGGCACTCTGTCACCTCAGACAAAGTTTTGCCTGCCGCACCGTTGTCTCCACACTCCAAATTATTAAATCATACCCTAAACTCTGCTGTCCAAACACATTTACCTACTTTGTGGACCCCCTCACACGCACACTGTCAGGATGGGGGTGGGGTCAATTGCTGCATTCATCACTCCATTGGAGGACGAGCAACATCACCAGCCTCGCCAGGCATGCCGTCCACCTCTGCCACGTGAAGCTACACAACACAGTGCTGCGCAACAGGCACCTGCACAAAGTAGTCGTGCAACTACACATACACCCACTGTAGGGTGACCCATTGGGTGGCATCAAGGGTGCTCATGGAGAACCTCATGAAAGGCATTATTGCACAAGCCAGTCAAGAATGGCCAAGATGTGGCAGTAGTGGTGACAATATAATATGTAATGTGAGTTGATCAGAAATCAAATATAAGTAAAAACCATGACAAACCCTCAAACACCCTTGTGCATCCCCTTCATGCTCACGACACGTTTGCCTTACGCTTCCTACTACACATATGTGATGCATGCCCTGTGGCTGCAGCACAGGTAGTGGCAGGTTGGGTGAGGCTGACCGTGAAAGAGATGCATGAGAGGGTGAGTATGAGATAGAGCCATGAGATTGTATGAGGATTGGGTTGAGTGGTAGTGGTGAGATGAGTACTGGCGAGGTGAGTAAGTGCAGGTAAGATGAGGATGAGCTTTGAATGGGTGTGAGGAGTGATGTGATAGAGTAGTGTTGGCAGTGCAGAAGGAGTTGTGGGGTGAGAGTGGTGATGTGGCAGACGGAGTGTAGGGGAATGAGTAAGTGTACTCACTTCGGCTGACCTACTTAGGTCATTGAAGCGCCTCCTGCACTGTATGCAGGTGTGGGATATATTGGTGGTGCTGGTGACATCCTCTGCCACCTCGAGCCAGGCCTTCGTGGTGACAGAGGCAGGCCACTTCCTCCCGCCCGCCAGGGAGAAGATTTCTGTCCTCCCCCTGCTCCTCACCCCATCCAGTAGGACCTGGAGTGAGGCATCATTAAAACTGGGAGCAGCCTTCTCCTTGGGCTGCTCCATGCTGTAATTTTGGCTCCTTTCTGCAGCATCAGTCAGTGGAGGACTGCCCCTTTAAATAGGGCTCCTCCAGCTGACAGCCTATGATGCGGGTGCGCAGTCCACCCGCTGCGCAGCTTTCCAGCGCAAAACCTGGAAGCCAAGGTAAGGGGCTTCAATTTACTTACGATAGGGTGGGGAACCCACCGATTTTACTGGGCGGGTTACCCACGCGCCCAGTCGACCCCCTGCTGGCAACCCGCCTCCCTCCTAATATCGGGCCCTTGGAGTACTGTGAACAGTGCTGGTCTCCAGATTATAGAAAGGATATAAAAGCATTGAAGAAGGTGCAAAAAAGATTCACAAGGATGATATCAGTACTGAGAGGATATACTTATCAGGAAAGGTTGAACAGGTTGGGGCTCTTTTCTCTAGAAAAGAGAAGACTGAAGGGTGACCTGATAGAGATCTTTAAGATAATGAGTTTGATAGGGTAGACGTAGAGAAAATGTTTCCAATTGTGGGGGAGTCCAAAACTAGGGGCCATAAATATAAGATAGTCACTAATAAACCCAATAGGGAATTCAGGAGAAACTTCTTTACCCAAAGAATAAGAAAGTGGAACTCGCTACCACATGGAGTAGTTGAAGCAAATAGCATCGATGCATTAAAAGGGAAGCTATATAAGCATACTAGGGACAAAGGAATAGAAGGGTATGCTGATAGGGTTAGATGAAAAAGGGAGGGAGGAGGCTTGTGTGGAGCATAAGTGCCAGCATAGACCATTTGGGCCGAATGCCTGTTTCTGTGCTGTAGACCTGATGTAATCCTGCACCAGACTGCTGATTCAGTAGTGCTCCAAAATCACTTCTGGAAACTTCCGATGAATGTAGCGCTTGCAGCACTAGATGGCAGCCAAGTCCATCGGTTGAATGCTGTATGCAGGGAGGAGCTATTTATCACGCTAAGTTTAGCTGTGTTTTTGTGAGCTTATAATCATCTCTGGTTCTATCATGGTTTTGCACAAAATACCTTTCTAATCAGTTCCTTTCATTTAAAAAATCGGCCAGGCAAAATGGAGGGCAAGCATAATAACTCTCAAAAATGATATATCATCATGGAAATTGGGTCTGCAACAGAAGAAGCTAGTGCTTCCGCAGTAATCAAATCAACGTGTGTCTCAAAATCCTGTATATGTTTTAAGGGGCAGCTTTCTTTAAATTGCCATTTAATGTTTATTTTTGGATTAATGTCATAGTTGGATAGACCCACAGTATAGCATCTTACACATCACTGACCTGAAAATTCTAATAGCTGTTCTATTTATAATCTAAAATAGTATTTAGATTCATGTGTTTTGCTGGTTTTTTTTACCGTTCTTCAGGTTCCCTTCCTCATACAAATAGTCCCAGTAATTAGAAGGTGCACAAAAATAGCTAAGGATAAGCCTTCTCCAAGTTATCTCTCTTCCTGTGGGGAGCAACTTATTACCCAGTTATTAAGTACTAGGTGAAGACCAGTAATCCACATCCTAATTCAAGTCTGCACATTTCCACCTCAGCAACATCAAACCCCCTCAACCCCTTCCTCACTCCCACCTCAGCAACATCACCCCCCTCCCTCACTCCCACTGTTATCTCCCATCTCAGCAACATCACCCCCTCCCTCACTCCCACTGTTATCTCCCATCTCAGCAACATCACCCCCCTCCCTCACTCCCACTGTTATCTCCCATCTCAGCAACATCACCCCCCTCCCTCACTCCCACTGTTTAGTTCCACCTAAGTCTGGAGGCTGAGTGAGATGAGGCATCACAGCTTCCTGGAGGTTGGAAATAGGCCCCACTAGGGGTCAGTGCCTGAATGCCTGAAAATTGTGGGGAAGGGGGGCGCAATTTCTGTTAATTATGAAATCAACCCCCGACACAGGGGCCATAATGTTCTGCACCCTGACCCCCCCTCCTCCTCCTCCTCCCCCCCCCCCCCCCCACCCCAATCCCTGGGCTGGCTAAATACTGCCTGAGTTTCTGGGGTCTTTGACATGGGGTCCTTGCCACAGATGCTCCCCGCACACTGCCTAAGACATCCTTCTGGAGGCCACTCTCCTGGCCCATGAACTCTGGCCGGGTCAGCAGCAGAGTTCTGCAGCAGCCATGATCCAGGAGTAACTGTTGGGCTTGTGTCCCCGCAGATCTGAGTGTTTACTTATTTAGCATAAGTTAATGTCACTCTCGCCGTAGACAGATATCCTTCATTCAAAATTATGAACAAAATGTCTATTATACTCAGTGACACAACAGGCAGTGCTTTGAGGTTACTTTTTAAGTGGAGAGTGCTCAGAGCCCTGTTACTTGTTTTCTTACTTACTTATGTAACCAGTGCCCTTAAACACACCAGCTACTTATTTTAGAAATTACAAACAATGAATTCTTACCTACTGTGTCTGCCAGATTCTGAGACTAATTGATATTTCACTATTATTGCCTGTACTCTTTTTTTAGCGAGAATTTATTATTGCTCTCATGCCTGACACCCGGACAGGATAATTCTACAGTTCTTTCTCCCATAGACTTACTATTCAAAGCATGGTGATTTAACTCCTGTGGTTACAGAAATCTCACCAGGCTTTCAGTCAGTGGAACAAGATCAGAAAATAATTACAGATTAAGTATGCCATTCGGCCCAACTTAATTCATCCATACAGAGAGATCCGAATATCCCTCCATGGTAGCATCCAGTTGTTTCTTCAATGATTCCATGGTTTTTGCCTCCACTTCTCTTTCTGGGAGTCTATTCAACACGTTGATCACTCTCTGCATGAAGAAGCATTTCCTGATATCAGTCCTAAAATTACTTTACTGGTTTGAACCCATGTCCCTTTGTTCTTTCTACTCCTGCATTTTAAAGTAATATTCTGGGTTAATTTTTTCTATACCCTGAAAAATCTTATATCCCTCTATATGATCACCTCAGATGCCCCCTTTTGGGCTGAAAAGCCCAAGTTTCTCCCATCTTCCCTCATAACTCAGACCCCTGATACTGATGATTAGCCTCATGACTCTTCTCTGCACTGCCTCCAATGCTTGAATGTCTCTCATTTCTTGGCGACCAGATCTAGCTGCAGTAGTCAAGGTCACTATAGAGTTTGAACGTTACCTCCTCTGACTTAAATTGCACTCTAATGCACCTATTGTGGGTCAACAGCCCATTGGATTTGTTGATTGCTGCTCTGCATTGTTTAGATATGTTTAACATCAAGGGCTCGATGTTACCAGAGCTGCGGGTTTGTGGCGGGGGGGCTGCGCCCAGCGAAATCAGTCTGCCCCCCGTGCGATCGCAGCCTAATTTGATCCACTTACCTGGTCTTCCGGGTTCCCAACTGCTGATCTGCGCGTCGGGCGGGCCGCGCATGCGCAGTAAGGTCTGTCAGCTGGAGGAGCTCTATTTAAAGGGGCAGTCCTCCACTGACACATGCTGCAACAAATAGCAAAAATTACAGCATGGAGCAACCCAGGGGGAAGGCTGCTCCCAGTTTAATGATGCCTCACTCCAGGTATCATTAGATGGGGTGAGGAGGAGGGGGAGGACAGAGATCTTCCCCCCAGGTGGGGGGGAGGAAGCGGCCTGCCTCTGCCACCAGGAAGGCCTGGCTCGAGGTGGCAGAGGAGGTCACCTGCACCACCAACATATCGCCCACCTGCATACAGTGCAGGAGGTGCTCCAATGACCAAAGTAGGTCAGCCAAAGTGAGTACACTTACTCATTCCCCTGCACTCCATCTGCCACATCACCGCCCCCACCCCACATCTCCTTCTGCACTGCCAACACTACTCTGTCACATCACCCCTCATACCCAATCAAAGCTCATCCTCATCTTACCTGCACTTACTCACTTCGCCAGTACTCATCCCGCCACTACCACTCAACCCAATCCTCATACAATCTCATGGCTCTATCTCATACTCACACTCTTGTGCATCTCTTTCACAGTCAGCCTCACTCAACCCGCCACTACCTGTGCTGCAGTCACAGGGCATGCATCACATATGTGCAGTAGGCAGCGTAAGGCAAACATGTCGTGAGCATGAAGGGGATGCACAAGGGTGTTTGAGGGTTTGTCATGGTTTTTACTTATGTTGAATTTCTGACCAACTCACATTACATATTATATTGACACCACTACTGTCACGTCTTTGCGAATCTTGTCTGGTTTGTGCAATAATGCCCTTTCCTGAGGATCACAATGAAGACCCACAACTGATGCCACCCATTGTGTCACTGCAGAGTGGGTGTAGGTGTATTTGCAGGGCTCTTTTGTGCAGACGACTGAGAGACGTCGGCGATGTCCCCGGTGGCACCCTGGAAGGATGCGGAGGAGAAGTTGTTGAGGGCGGTGGTGACTTTGACAGCGACAGGTAAGAAGATGGTGCTCGGGCCAGCCGGGAGCAGCTCGGCATGAAGGAGGTTGCAGATGTCCACGGCTACATGTCGATTGACTCTGAGCCTCCGTGTGCACTGCTGCTCAGAGAGGTCCAGGAAGCTGAGCCTCAGTCTGTGGAACCTGTGGCGAGGGTAGTGCCCTCTGCGACGCATCTCTCTCTGCAGTTGCCCTCCCTCCTGCTGTGCAGGTGGATGTGTCACAGCACTCTGTTGTGGAGCTCCATGTGTCAGAGGTGGACGACGTGGCCGGTGAGGCTGGTGATGCTGTTCGCCCTCCGAGGAGGTCATGACTGCAGCTACGGCGGCCCCCATCTGAAAGATGTACATCTGAGGGGGTCCGCAAGGTAGGTACATGTCTCTAGACCCCGGGGTAAGTGTGCAAGTTGGTGAATTTGATTGTCAGGAGGAGGGTGGTGGAGGCCAAACTTTGTCCCAAGTGACAGAGTGGCCTCCTGCAATGAGTGAGGGTCTTCCCCCCCCCCCCCCCCCACACCTGTCAAATGGACCTTTGCAGCTGCCACAGGCTGACAGCTGCAACATGTCCATTTCAACTGGGAGTGTTTCCCCCAGCATGGGAAACAGTCCCATTTGTCTGTAAAATCCCACCCCTCCTCACATAATCCCTTAATCAGATCTGTTAATGACCTGAAATAGCAGAATAAATACTCTTAAGTGGCACCCCGCCGGCTTTAATTGCCTGCGGGAGTCCCACATGCGCGCGCGCACATCGGCGCGTCTGTGGGGAACCCGGAAGTGGGCGGGTTGGAGCCGGGCTTCGGACCCGCTCCGGGATTCCCCGATTTTCGGAGCCCCCTGGCCAGGAATGCACCCGATAGCGGGTGCTAAAATGAAGCCCCAAGTCTCCAAAGACTCCGAGGTCTCTTTCAACTTCATCCTTAGCTATTTCAACACCATTCAAGGAATACCTGCATTGCCTATTTTTCCTCCCCAGGTGCAGCACTTTTTACTTGACTGCATTAAATTTCATCTCCTATTATTCTGCACGCTCACATATCTTGTATTTTCTGAGCTGCCTCCTCTCATTCCATTGCCCCTTTTAGTTTGGTATTGACTGCAAATTTGACCAATTTGCATTGAGTTTCAGAATCCAAGTCATTGATGGAACTTAGAAATAGTAGTGGTCCCTAAACGGAGCCCTGGGGCACCCCACTCAGTACCTCTCCCCCATCAAAGTAGTTCCTCGCCACTCAGTACCTCCCTTCCCACTGAGTACTTCCTCCCTTCCCACTGAGTACTTCCTCCCTCCCCACAAAGCACTTCCTCCCTCTGCATTAAATACTTCCTCCCCACTCAGTAAATCCCACCCCACTTCCTGCCTCCTCACTCTGTACTTCCTAACCCCACTCAATACTTACTCCCACCTCACTCAGTACTTCCTACCTCCCCACTCAGTACCTCCTCCCTCCCCACTCGGTACTTCCTCCCTCCCCACTCGGTACTTCCTCCCTCCCCACTCGGTACTTCCTCCCTCCCCACTCGGTACTTCTTCCCTCCCCACTCGGTACTTCCTCCCTCCCCACTCGGTACTTCCTCCCTCCTCCCTCTTACTCAGTACCTCCTTCCTCCTCACTAAGTACTCCAGCCGCATTCAGTACTTCCTCCCCACTCAGTACTTCCTCCCCACTCGGTTCTCCCTCCCCACCCCGTACCCCATCCCCACTCAGTACATCCTCCCCAACTCAGTACTCCCTCCTCACTCAGTTCCTCCCTCCTCACTCAAAGCTTCCTTCCTCCCCACTCAGTACTTCCTTCCTCCTCACTCAGTACTTCATCCCTCCTTAGTCAGTACTTCCTCCTCCCCACTCAATAATTCCTCCTCATTCGGTACCTCCACTTCCCCACTCAGTACTCCCTCCTCACTCAAAGCTTCTTTCCTCCCTACTCAGTACTTCCTCCCTCCTCACTCAGTACTTCCTCCCTCCCCACTCAGTACTTCCTCCTCACTCAGCACTCCCGCCACACTCAGTACTTCCTCCCCACTCAGTTCTCCCTCCCCACCCAGTACCCTGTCCCCATTCAGTACGTCCTCCCCAACCCAGTACTCTCTCCTCACTCAGTTCCTTCCTCATCACTCAGTACTCCCTCTCTACTCAGTATTTCCTTCTTCCCCACTCAGTATTTTCTCATTCGGTACTTCCTCCCCACTCAATACCTCCTCCTCACTCAGTACTCCCTCCTCAATCAATATTCCCTCCCCATCCAGTACCCTCTCCCCACTCAGTCCCTCTCCACTCAGTACCTCCTCCCTCCTCACTCAGTACTTCATCCCTCCTCACTCAGTACTTCCTCCCTCCTTACTCAGTACCTCCTCCTCCCCACTCAGTAACTCCTCCTCATTCAGTACCTCCACTTCCCCAATCTGTACTTCCTCCCTCCCGACTCAATACTTCCACCCACCTCACTCAGTACTTCCTCCCTCCCCACTCAGTACTTCCCCCCTCCCCACTCAGTACTTCCTCCTTGCTCAGTACTTCCTGCCCACTCAGTACTTCCTCTCCACTCAGTACTCCCTGCGCACTCAGTACTTCCTCCCTCCCCACTCAATACTTGCTCCCTCCTCACTCAGTACTTCCTCCCTCCTCGCTCAGTACTCCCTCCACACTCAGTTCTCCATCCCCACCCAGTACCCCGCCCCACTCAGTACGTCCTCCCCATCTCGGTACTCCCTCCTCACTCAAACCTTCCTCCCTCCTCACTCAGTAACTCCCCCTCATTCAGTACCTCCAATTCCCCACTCAGTACTTCCTCCCTCCTCGCTCAGTACTTCCTCCCCACTCAGTACTTCCTCCCTCCACACTCAATACTTGCTCCCTCCTAGCTCAGTACTTCCTCCCTCCTTGCTCAGTACTTCCTCCTCACTCAGCACTCCCGCCTCACTCAGTACTCCCTCCCCACTCAGTTCTCCCTCCCCACCCAGTACCCCGTCCCCACTCAGTACATCCTCCCCAACACATTACTCACTCCTCACTGAGTTTCTCCCTCCTCACTCAGTATTACCTTCTTCCCCATTCAGTATTTTCTCCCCACTCAGTACTCCCTCCCCACCCAGTACCCTGCCCCCACTCAGTAGCCCCTCCCCAACTCAGTACTCCTTCCTCACTCAGTTCCTCCCTCCCCACTCAGTTCCTCCTTCCCTACTCAGTACTTCCTTCCTCTCCACTCAGTATCTTCTCCCCACTCAGTACTTCCTCCCTCCTCACTCAATACCTCCTCACTCAGTGCTTCCTCCCTCCCCACTTAGATCTTCCTCCTTTCCCACTCAGTAATTCCTCCCTCCTCACTAACTACCTCCTTCCTCCTCCACTCAGCACCTCCTTCCTCCTCCACTCAGTACTTCCTCCCTCCCCACTCAGTACCTCCTCCCTCCTCACTAACTACCTCCTTCCTCCTCCACTCAGTACCTCCTTCCTCCTCCACTCAGTACTTCCTCCCTTCTTACTCAGTACTTCCTCCCTTCTTACTCAGTACTTCCTCCTGCCTCACTCAGTACTCCCTCACTCCTCACTCAGTACGTCCTCCCTCCTCACTCATTACCTCCTTCTTCCCCCACTCAGTACTTCCTCCCTCCTCACTCTACTTCCTCCTCACTCTGTATTCCTGCCTCACTCAATACTTCCTCCCCACTCAGTACTTTCTTCCTCCCCACTCAGTACTTTCTTCCTCCCTACTAAGTACTTCCTTCCTCCCCACTCAGTACTTACCCCTCCTCACTCTACTTCCTCCCCAATCAGCACTCCCGCCTCATTGAGTACTTCCTCCCCACTCAGTACGTTCTCCCTCCTCACCGCCTCCGTACTCAGTACTCCCGCCTCACTCAGCACTTCCTCCCCACTCAGTACTCCCTCCCCACTCCGTACCTCCCACTCCACTCCGTACGTCCCTCCTCACTCAGTGCTCCACCCCATTCTGTACATTCCTCCTCATGCAGTACTTGCTCCGCATTCAGTATCTCCGTCCCCACTCAATCCTCCCTCCCAACTCAGTACCTCCCTTTTCACTCAGTACCTCCTCCTCCTTCAGTACTTCCTCCTCACTCAGTACTCCCTCCCCACACAATACTCCCTCCCCAGGCAGTACCTCCTCCTCACACAGTACTCCCTCCACAATCAGTACTCCCTCCACAATCAGTACTCCCTCCACAATCAGTACTCCCTCCACAATTAGTACTCCCTCCCCACCCAGTCTCTCCCTCCCCACTCAGTATCTCCTCCCTCTTCACTCGATGCTTCCTGCCTCCCCACACAATAATTCTCCCCTCCTCACTCAGTACTTCCTCCCTCCTCACTCAGTACTTCCTCCCTCCTCACTCAGTACTTTGTCTCCCCACTCAGTACCTCTTCCACTCCACTCAGTACCTCCTCCTCCCCATTCAGTACTTCCTCCCTCCTCACTCAGTACCAGCTCCCTCCTCACTCAGTACCAGCTCCCTCCTCACTCAGTACTTCCTCCCTCCTCACTCAGTATTTCTTCCTCACTAAGTACTCCCTCATCACTCAGTACTTCCTCCCTCCCCAATCAGTACTTCCTCCCTCCTCAATACTTCCTCCCTCCTCACTCAATACTTCCTCCCTCCTCACTCAGTACTTCCTCCTCACTAAGTACTCCCTCCTCACTCACTACTGCCTTCCTCATCACTCCTACTTCCTCCCTGCTCATTCAGTAACTCCTCCCTCCTCCACTGAGTACCTCCTCCCTCCTCACTCAGTACTTCCTCCTCCCCAGGCAGTACCTCCTCCTCACACAGTACTCCCTCCACAATCAGTACTCCATCCACAATCAGTACTTCCTCCTCACCCAGTACCCCCTCCCCACTCAGTATCTCCTCCCTCTTCACTCAATGCTTCCTGCCTCCCCACACAATAATTCCTCCCTCCTCACTCAGTACCTCCTCCTCCCCACTCAGTACTTCCTCCCTCCTCACTCAGTATTTCCTCCCTCAGTACTTCCTCCCTCCTCACTCAGTACCTCCTCCTCCCCACTCAGTACTTCCTCCCTCCTCACTCAGTATTTCCTCCCTCAGTACTTCCTCCCTCCTCACTCAGTACTTCCTCCCTCCTCACTCAGTACTTCCTCCTCACTAAGTACTCCCTCCTCACTCAGTACTGCCTTCCTCATCACTCCTACTTCCTCCCTCCTCACTTAGTCCCTCCTCACTCAGTAACTCCTCCCTCCTCCACTGAGTACCTCCTCCCTCCTCACTCAGTACTTCCTCCTCATTCAATACTTCCTCCTCCCCACTCTACCTCCTCCCTCCTCACTCAGTACTTCCTCCCTCCTCACTCAGTACCTCCTCCCTCCCCTCTCAGTACTTCCTCCTTACTCAGTTCCAGCCCCACTCAGACCCTCCCTCCTTACTCATTTCCTCGATCCTCACTCAGTATTTTTGCCCCAAACTATACTCCCTCCCCACTCAGTACTCCATCCCCACTCGCTACCTCTTCTCTCGTCACTCAGTACTTTCTTCCCACACAGTACCTCCGTCCCCGCTCAGTACGCCCTCCCGACCCAGTACCCCGCCCCCACTCAGTAGCCCCTCCCCAACTCAGTACACCCTCCTCACTCAATTCTTCCCTCCTCACTCAGTTCCTCCCTCCCCACTCAGTTCCTCCTTCCCTACTCAGTACTTCCTCCCTCCCCACTCAGTACTTCCTCCCTCCTCACTCAGTACTTCCTCCCTCCTCACTCAGCACCTCCTCCCTCCTCACTCAGTTCTTCCTCCCTTTCCTCTCAGTAATTCCTCCCTCCTCACTCAGTACCTCCTCGCCCCTCACTGAGTACCTCCTTCCTCCTCACTCAGAACTTCCTCCCTTCTCACTCAGTACCTCCTTCCACCTCCACTGAGCACCTCCTCCCTCCTCACTCAGTTCTTCCTCCCTTCCCACTCAGTACCTCCTCGCTCCTCACTGAGTACCTCCTTCCTCCTCACTCAGAACTTCCTCACTCAATACGTCCTCCCTTCTCACTCAGTACTTCCTCCCTCCCCACTCAGTACTTCCTTCCTCCTCACTCAGTACTCCAGCCCCATTCAGTACTTCTTCCCCATTCAGCACTTCCTCCTCAATCAGTGCAGCCTCCTCCCCACTCAATACTTCCTCCCTCCCCACTCAGTACTTCCCCCCTCCTCACTCTACTTCCTCCTCACTTGTTAATTCCTCCCCACTCCGTACTTCCTCCCTCAACACTCAGTACTTTCTCCCTCCTCACTCCCTCCCCACTCCGTACTCCCACCCTACCCATTACCCCGCCCCCACTCAGGCTCCTCCCCAACTCAGTACTCCCTCATCACTCAATTCCTCCCTCCTCACTCAGTTCCTCCTTCCCTACTCAGTACTTCCTTCCTCCCCACTCAGTATTTTCTCCCCACTCAGTACTTCCTCACTCCTCACTTAGTACCTCCTCCCTCCTCACCGAGTACCTCCTTCCTCCTCACTCAGAACTTCCTCCCTCCCCACTAAGTTTTTCCTCCCCACTTAGTAGTTCCTCCCTTCTCACTCAGTACCTCCTCCCTCAGTACTTCCTCCCTCCTCACTCAGTACGTCCTCCCTCCTCACTCAGTACCTCCTTCCTCTCCCACTCAGTACCTCCTCCCTCCCCACTCAGTACTTCCTCCCTCCTCACTCAGTACTTCCTTCCCACTCAGTACTTCCTCCCTCCTCACTCAGTACTTCCTCCCTCCTCACTCAGTACTTCCTTCCCACTCAGTACTTCCTCCCTCCTCACTCAGTACTTCCTCCATCCTCACTCAGTACCTCTTCCCTCCCCACTCACTACTTCCTTCCTCCCCACTCAGTACTTTCTCCCTCCTCACTCAGTACTTCCTCCATCCTCACTCATTACTTCCTTCCCACTCAGTACTTCCTCCCTCCTCACTCAGTACTTCCTCCATCCTCACTCAGTACCTCTTCCCTCCCCACTCACTACTTCCTTCCTCCCCACTCAGTACTTCCTCCCTCCTCACTCAGTACTTCCTCCCTCCTCACTCAGTACTTCCTCCCTCCTCACTCAGTACCTCTTCCCTCCCCACTCAGTACCTCTTCCCTCCCCACTCAGTACCTCTTCCCTCCCCACTCACTACTTCCTTCCTCCCCACTCAGTACTTCCCCCCTCCTCACTCTACTTCCTCCCCCTCAGTACTTTCTCCCTCCTCACCCCCTCCCCACTCAGTACTGCCTCCCCACTCCATACTCCCTCCCCACTCCATACTCCCTCCCCACTCTGTACGTCCCTCCTCACTCTGTACTTCCTCCCTCCTCGCTCAGTACTTCCTCCCTCCTCGCTCAGTACTTCCTCCCTCCTCACTCAGTACTTCCTCCCTCCTCACTCAGTACTTCCATGCTCCCCACTCAGTCCTATCTCCCTCCTCAGTCAGCACTTACTCCCTCCTCACTCTACTTCCTCCTCACTCAGTACTTCCTCCTCACTAAGTACTCCCTCCACACTCAGTACTTCCTCCCCACTCAGTACTTCCTCTCTCCTCGCTCAGTCTTCCTCCTTCCTCACTCAGTACTTCCTCCCTCAGTACCTCCACCCTCCTCACTCAGTACTTCCTCCCTCCTCACTCAGTACCTCCTCCTCCCCAGTCAGTACTTTCTCCCTCTTCACTTTCTCCCCACTCAGTACTTCATCCCTCGTCACTCAGGATTTCCTCCTCCTCACTCAGTGCTTCCTCCCCATTCACTCCTTCCTCCTTCCCACTCAGCTTGCTGCCATTCTGACGTAAATCCTCTAACGAGTAATTGTTGCCTTCTACCCTTCAACCAGTTTCTTTCTCATTTGCAGGTTTTGCCCTGAATCCCCACAGCTTTAAGTTTAGTTAATAGGGTTTCATATTACTTAAGAAGCTAGTTAACATTTTTTGTTTCAATCATAAAGTCTTAAGGATAGTTTAGTTCTGAACCTGGCAATGCTCAAACAAGCTTATCATCACCTGCTTTGCCAATTTGGACCTAACTGAAATGACAATCTCCTGTTAAAGATGTCAGCAGATTACCAAACCTGAACTAAAGTGGGTTTTAACAGATTCAGATTGGTTGCTGACCAGCATTTTGTACTTTCTCTGTGGCAGTTCTTGTTTATACTGTGTTTTGCTCACCTTGCAAAACTCCACTAACCTTTGAAGGGTACAGTGGCTCCCCCTGTTGGCTCAGTGGGCAGCTGCACTGCTTGTTTAGTCCCTGGACTGTGTTGAGTTGATGAGCACCCCTATTGGCCTCAATGGCCCTGGGGTAGGGAGGAGGGACAGCTGCTGGTAAGTGCATGTGTATGGGGATCAGGTTCAGTTGTTGTGCCTCACAGTCAACTAACCAACTGGCATTTACAGTCGCACATGAACAAAGCCACTTGGGTTGAGATTCCTCACTGCCCATAGACCTGTCCCTCAGTATGAGTCATCACATTCAGGAGGAGGACAGGAGGAATGGGGTGGGTGGGTGGGGGAAGAGAAAAATCCTTCTAGTTTTTACCTATTTTTTAATATTAAATTTCAATCACTGTTACTATAACTGTCTCACACACTAAGTCCTCTGGGATAATATACCTATGGCTCCCTCACAATTAAAGAACTCTTTAAAAAAAAATTATATATTTTATTCTATAATTCTATCACAGCCTTGGCAGCTCATTCTTTGTGTGGCACCCAAATACATGACAGCTGAATACGGTATTTTCTCTACACAGAGAAAAGCCTGTGTCAGTGGGGGCCAGTAAGTAGAAATTGTGCCTGAACTACTTGGTGTTTCCTGTTCTTGTGTCCAAAAGCTTTACCATGTGTTTTGCTGCTTACACCTGGTGAAGTGCTCTGGCCTCCAAGCCTTTCAATATCTCTTTTTTTTCAAAAAATATACTTTATTCATAAAATTTGCAACAATACATACAATACAGTTCTCATATCACATTCCAAATGTACACAATACAGATTATACAATTTGCAGGTTACATCAAGTACAGTTCAATGAACACATTGCACATAATTACAGTTCATGAAACTCCAGGGTGCCTCATTGCATTACACTCAATACAGAATATTGATTGCTACAGGTACATTACAGATTCATTACAGATTCATTACAGTTACATTACATCAATTTGAATTTTACATTCTGCCCCAGGGGGTTTTTCCTGATTGCAGCCCCTCCACATACAATGGCGGGAAGGCTCTAAACGGTTGCCTTTCCCCACAGAACCTTTGCGGTGGCCGCACCCAGCTTCAGTGCATCCCTGAGCACGTAGTCCTGGACCTTGGAATGTGCCAGTCTGCAACACTCGGTCGAGGACAGCTCCTTGCACTGAAAGACCAGCAAGTTTCGGGCAGACCAAAGGGCGTCTTTCACCGAGTTGATGGTCTTCCAGCAGCAGCTGATGTCCGTCTCGGTGTGCATCCCCAGGAACGGCCCGTAGAGCACAGAGTCTTGTGTTACGGAACTGCTCGGGACGAACCTGGACAGATACCACTGCATCTCTCTCCAGACCTTCTTTGCAAAGGCACATTCCAGAAGGAGATGGGTGACGGTCTCGTCTCCACCGCAGCCTCCTCAGGGACAGCGCGCGGTGGCGCTGAGAGTCCGGGAGTGCATGAAGGATCTGACGGGAAGGGCCCTTCTCACCACCAGCCAAGCTCGGTCTTGGTGCTTGTTTGAAAGCTTGGCGATGAGGCGTTCTGCCAAATGACATTGACAGTCTGCTCGGGGAACCAACCGACAGGATCCACCAGCTCCTTTTCCCGCAGGGTCTCGAGGACGTTATGTGCGGACCACTTGCTGATCACCTTGTGGTCATAGATGTTTTTCTGCACAGACTTTTCCACGAAGGACAGGTGGGGCGGAACGGTCCAACTGGATGGAGCGTTCTGTGGCAGCGTGGGCAGGCCCATCCTTCTCAACACCGGGGACAGATAAAACCTCAGCACGTAGTGACACTTTATGTTTGCGTACCGAGGGTCTACGCACAGCTTGATGCAGCCGCACACAAAGGTGGCCATCAATATCTCTTATTGCTTCTAGCAAGAGGCATGAGGAATAAGGGCGAGATGAACATGACTCCACCTTAGCCAATATGAGGAGACAGAAGTCAACACACATTTCAGTAAATAGGTTGAAGTGGCAGGCAGTGCTGGGACTTGAACTCATGAACACAGTGACATTCAAGTACCAAGAGGTTGCTTCAACAGTCTAGGGTTGACTTACCCTTCAAGTGTTACACTCTTTATATATCAGGAAACCCAAATATGGTTTTCTTTATTGGTTATTAACTTACAAAATAAAATACTTTTATTAATAGCTTCCTAAATATATTTCAAATATATTTCATCAGTGTGAGGATAGAATTTAAGGTGTAAAAATTGCCTTTAAAATGTCTGTCTTGTTCTCCTCGGGTTTCCATTTATCTTAGCCTGATGTACCCCCACATGCTGCACAGCACTGAATCATGCCTTGATAGGACTATGAGACAGGGCACAGCATAAGAATAAACAGCAGGAACAGGAATCTGAACAACTCAAGGCAGTAATATTGCTGCTCCTTTATCAGACAGTGCACTGTGTCAGACTGTCCTTATCAGCAGCTTTAGACTAGCTATTTTTCTTCCCACACTCTGCTGGTACTGAGGACAGGGTCAAGACTGCAGTTTATCATGACTGCATCTGGTTTTTGAAGAACAGAGGCCCTGAGGCATATAATATACTGATAGGTACAACACATAATACGATTCAGTGTTTTTGCAAACTCCTACAAACATTTTTCCTTATACATGATCAATGGGGTGAGGAACAACTGTGTGAAGAGATGGAATATGATTTCCACTTTGCACTCACAAGCGGCCAATGAAACTCATTTTTTGTAATTAAATGTAATGGTTTAAAGTGTATAACATGCTGCAGGGGACACTTACCTGTAAAAGTGTTCCAAATAGCCAAGGAGACAATTGGAGAAAATCAACAAGGCAAAGGATGCACTGAGTAAAGTGCATTATAATTAAAGTGCCAAGATTTGTAATTATCCTATAGGGCAGCATCGCGATCTACCTATTGTGTGCACACAGCAGGAGAAGCCAGCAGTGTTGGTGGTAAACAAGCACATTGCAGCTGCAGTCTTCAGACCATTCATGTCTTACCATCTTGTCAAAGAACAGTGCAGAATTTATTCTGTCAAAAGTATATCTTTTATGCAGTAAAACAAATGGCCTTGGCACATGTAGAATAACATCAAAATACAGGATTGAAGTACAACTGTTCCCAAGTGAAAACTATTTATTGAGAGGAGGGGATGCGCAGCACTGACTGTTCCTGCATGATCACAAATTTAAAGGTCAAAAACAGGAGCTAGTACCCAGCACCACCGAAACACTCTGTCAGAAATTCTCACAAAGGGCCGCAAACCTTATATTTATCGCAACATTCTCGAACCTTTTCTCTTACCTGCAATTCCCCTGCTAAACAGTTAATTTTTTTCATTTCTTTTGTTGCAAAACATAAACTCTAATCTCAGATTCCCATGGGTCCACTCCTCGTCATGTACTATAATTAGGATGAGTGCAATGTGACATCCTAACACAACACCATGAATTTCTACACTTTGGAACATTGGAAAGTACAGAACCAGAAAAGACTCTTGTCATTCATCTGCCTGGTCCCAAAAACTAATTCCTAACAAGTACTCTACCATATCTCGGACTTTTGATTTGGTATCAGTTTAAAAATACTTTTACGTTTTGTTTTTCATCAGCCATTTTTCCCCCCATACTTTTCATGTTCTTTTTGCACTGACATAATTAAATTATTTTCTCCTTTCTTCATCTTTTCCTTTCTGTTTCTTTGTTTAGTTTTTCTACCCTTCTCTATTCCATTCTTTGCCTGTTTCCCATGCCACTGTGCATAGTATAAGATGCATAGTCGAGCGTCATATCCTCGTAAGAACGGGATATGACACTCGACTCGTCGATCGACAGTTCCGACGGGCCACAGCGAAAAATCGCATAGACCTCCTCAGAAGACTAACACGGGACGCAACCAACAGAGTACCCTTCGTCGTCCAGTACTTCCCCGGAGCGGAGAAACTACGCCATGTTCTCCGCAGCCTTCAACATGTCATCGATGACGACGAACACCTCGCTAAGGCCATCCCCACACCTCCACTACTCTCCTTCAAACAGCCACCCAACCTCAAACAGACCATAGTTCGCAGCAAATTACCCAGCTTTCAGGAGAACAGCGTCCACGACACCACACAACCCTGCCACGGCAACCTCTGCAAGACATGCCAGATCATCGACACAGATACCACCATCACACGAGAGGACACCACTCACCAGGTACATAGTTCATACTCCTGTGACTCGGCCAACGTTGTCTACCTCATACGTTGCAGGAAAGGATGCCCCAGAGCATGGTACATTGGTGAGACCATGCAGACACTGCGACAACGGATGAACGGACACTGCGCAACAATCGCCAGACAGGAGGGTTCCCTCCCAGTCGGGGAACACTTCAGCAGTCAAGGACATTCAGCCACCGATCTTCGGGTAAGCGTTCTCCGAGGCGGCCTTCGAGACACACGACAACGCAAAATCGGCGAGCAGAAATTGATAGCCAAGTTCCGCACCCATGAGGACGGCCTCAACCGGGATCTTGGGTTCATGTTCACGCTACACATAACCCCACCAGTGAAAAAAAGTTATCTGTTTTTAATACAACGGGTCATTCTCTGTCTTTCTCTTCCTTTCGGATGTTTCTCTCTCTCTCTCTGTCTTTTGTTCTGGCCGTTTGTGTATTCGGTGGTCCTGTAGGCAACATCTCTCTGTCTGAACACTTTGATTGCCTTGACAACGGGCAGTTGGAAAGATTATCTGTAATCACCAGGTATTGTTCTCTGACTATAAATGCGGTAACCTTCCATGGAATCCGAATCCCACACTCACCTGATGAAGGAGAAAGCCTCCGAAAGCTTGTGATTTTCAAATAAAACAGTTGGACTATAACCTGGTGTTGTAAGATTCCTTGCATAGTATAAGAAGAATCCATTTAGTCCGTCCAGCTCGCTCCACCATCTGGTTTTTGTTCCAGGGAGTGGTTAGATCATTTTTCCTACCCCTTATTATTAAATCAGTAACGTCTCAATTCCATGTCAGATACTCCACCTGAGCCATAGTCCCAGCTTACTCCTGTTCTGTAAGTTGATGATTCTAAATGAAGAAGTTATTCTTAAAGTTACGTTACAGACAGCATAATGCTGCAGTATATTTGAAGTACCAATACTTTACAATACAGATTGGTGGAAAGGAGGTTTCCATTCATCAATTCTGATGCTGGCAAGTTCCTAATATCACACTTGTTGCTTTCAGGGACATCTAGAGGATAAGAGACCATGTGTACCCGTTTATACTGTAGATACTGGTCTCAGACCGGTAACAGTAAAGGTTCCAGCCCATCAGTACCCATTTATACTGTAGATATTGGTCTCAGATCAGTAACAATAAAGGTTCCAGCCCGTCAGAACCTGTTTATACTCTAGATAATGATCTTAGACCATTCTGTTGTTGTTCTGGTTCTGCTGCCCAAGAGAGTTCTATAACTGAGCATGTATAACTGAACATACAGCTCCTGTCGCAGGGGTTCGGAGCTCGGGCCCACACTGTAAGCATTTACATTAGCCCCGGGTAGATTTAAAAGGTGCATGTTTAAACCGGGTTGTGCTTTTATTCCACTCCATGCAGTGTGAGACTGCCTACAAAATGATGTGTTTCACAGCACTCGGGCTGGGCTGCAGCTTTATACTAGAGCTTGACCATTGTAATCTTCAGGTGAAGCAGGGTCAGAGGATGGGGGATAATTGGACCAGAGTGCACAGACGTAATTCAGTCCCCATTCTGTCCTTATAGTTACATTATAAATTTCTACGTCCACATTTGTAATGGTAACTGGCTCTGTATGCTGCGAGGTCACACTGTTTCACAGCGATGGTGAAGCTGCACTATAAACACCCTTAATCAGCTGACCACTCTTTTCTTTACAGACTTTGAAACATCATCCATCAATTCACTTATCTGCTGCTGACAACTGCTGGAGCCCATGCTGTTGCAGAGAGATAGTACTCGCGTTCCCACTATCTGAGTTGGTGCACCCTCTACTTATCTATAATCTATTAGAAATCTTGGCCCTCAAATTCCAGTTATTCTCCTGGTCTCCTGACTTTCACTTAGCGAGACACCGGTGGAACCCCAAGGGAAACAGCGAAAAAGCCATCCTTAGCTGTTTCCCTGGATGTTCCGCTGGTCTCCCACTGAAGTTAGGTCAGGAGACCAAGAGATTCCCATTTTGGCTGCACTCACTTCCTGTCAACTTTTCCCATTCTAAATTCCTATGTCCACATTTAGAATGGAAATTCCCCATGTAAACTTGTCACACTGTAATTACACTGTATTCCCAATTCTGGCAGGAGAGTGCAATTACATCATGACAGGTTTACAGAGGCACTTACCATCATTAATTTGGACATAGGGATATATAATGGAAAAATAAAAATAAGGACAGAATGGGGACTGAATCATGTCTACACACCCTGGTCCAATTATCCCCCATCTTCTAACCCTGCGTCACCTGACGACGACACTTGGCACGTTTTATTTCAATATTATACATTTTCCGAGATTCCTCCCCCCATCTGCATCCTTAAATCATTTCAACACTTAACTTTCCTCTGTGCTGACCTCCCTTCAGTGTAATGGTTGCAGTGCACACCTCTGAAGGGAAATACCAAAAGCCAGGTCAAAACCAGACCTGGCATAAAAGCAAGTGTTTGGGGAAATATAGCCAAGAGCTTATGGGAGAGAAAATAAACAGTGTGACCCTAGGATAAAATATCCAAGAGAAACGAGAAACAGAATGATAAACAAAGACGCTCTATTTTATTTCACAGTCAATATACAAACTCCATACTGTAGATCAAACGTGGTGTAAAATTTAGCCACTAGGCAGTAATAATCTTCGGTGGCATGTTAGAGCAGAGTGACATCCAATACAGTGAAAAGGCTAATGATGCACTGCCTGCGAGCAACTTCCACTGAAATATAATGATAGCAGTGTCACCACCATCACTGACAAATTCAAATTTCAGGACACAGAAAATCTGTAGCGTGCCAGTTCATATATCAGTAAAGAATACATCATAAGAACATAGGCCCCTCGAGCCTGCTCCGCCATTCAATAAGATCATGGCTGATTTGCTACCTGAACTCCACTTTCCCGCCCAATCCCCATATCCCTTGGTTTCCTTAGAGTCCAAATGTTCATCAATCTCAGCCTTGAATATAACTCAATGACTGAGTCTCCATAGCCCTCTGGGGTAGAGAATTCACAACCCTCTGAGTGAAGAAATTTTTCCTCATCTTGTTCCTGAATGGCCAACCCCTTATCTTGAGACTATGCCTCTAGTTCTAGACTTTCCAGCCAGGGGAACCAGCCTCTCAGTATCTACCCTGTCAAGTCCTCTAAGAATTTTATACGTTTCAATGAGATCACCTCTCATTCTTCGAAACTCAAGAGAATATAGGCCCATTCTACTCAATCTCTCCTCATAGGACAACCCTCTCATCCCTGGAGTCAATCTAGTGAACCTTCTTTGAATCCCCTCTAAGGCAAGTATATCCTTCCTTAGGTAAGGAGACCAAAACTGTACACAGTACTCCAGGTGTGGTCTCACGAGAGCTTTATACAATCGCAGCAAGACCTCCTTAACTCTTAGACTCCAATCCCCTTGCAATAAAGGCTAAAATATCATTTGCCTTCCTAATTGCTTGCTGTACCTGCATGTACAAGGACACCCAATTCCCTGACTACCAACATTTCTTAGTCTCTCACCTTTTAAAAAGTATTCTGCTTTTCTATTCTTCCTACCAAATTGGATAATTTCACATTTTCCCGCATTATCCATCTGCCACCTTCTCGCCCACTCATGTAACCTGTCTATATTCCTTTGCAGTCTCTTTGCGTCCTCCTCACAGCTTACTTTCCCACCTAGCTTTGTATCGTCTGCAGACTTGGATCATTACACTCGGTCCCCTTATCCAAGTCATTGATATATATTGTTAATGCTGAGGCCCAAGCAATGATTCTTGCGGCACCCCACTAGTTACAGCCTGCCAACCCAAAAATGACCCGTTTATTCCTATTCTCAGTTTTCTGTCCATTAACCAATCCTCAATCCATGCTAATATATTACCTCCAATCCCATGAGCCCTAATCTTGTGTAACAACCTCTTGTGTGGCACCTTATCGAATGCCTTTTGAAAATACAATTATATTACATATATAATTGTATTTTCAAAATTGGAGTCATACCTAGCACAAAGGAAGATGGTAGTGGTTGTTGGAGGCCAATCATCTCAGCCCCAGGGCATTGCTGCAGGAGATCCTCAGGGCAGTGTCCTAGGCCCAACCATCTTCAGCTGCTTCATCAATGACCTTCCCTCCATCATAAGGTCAGAAATGGGGATGTTCGCTGATGACTGCACAGTGTTCAGTTCCATTCGCAACCCCTCAGATAATGAAGCAGTCCGAGCCTGCATGCAGCAAGACCTGGACAACATCCAGGCTTGGGCTCATAAGTGGCAAGTAACATTCGCGCCAGACAAGTGCCAGGCAATGACCATCTCCAACAAGAGAGAGTCTAACCACCTCCCCTTGACATTCAACGGCATTACCATCACCGAATCCCCCACCATCAACATCCTGGGGGTCACCATTGACCAGAAACTTAACTGGACCAGCCATATAAATACTGTGGCTACGAGAGCAGGTCAGAGGCTGGGTATTCTGCGGCGAGTGACTCACCTCCTGACTCCCCAAAGCCTTTCCACCATCTACAAGGCACAAGTCAGGAGTGTGATGGAATACTCTCCACTTGCCTGGATGAGTGCAGCTCCAACAACACTCAAGAAGCTCGACACCATCCAAGATAAAGCAGCCCACTTGATTGGCACCCCATCCACCACCCTAAACATTCACTCCCTTCACCACCGGCGCACAGTGGCTGCAGTGTGCACCATCCACAAGATGCACTGCAGCAACTCGCCAAGGCTTCTTCGACAGCACCTCCCAAACCCGCGACCTCTACCACCTAGAAGGACAAGGGCAGCAGGCGCATGGGAACAACACCACCTGCACGTTCCCCTCCAAGTCACACACCATCCCGACTTGGAAATATATCGCCGTTCCTTCATTGTCGCTGGGTCAAAATCCTGGAACTCCCTTCCTAACAGCACTGTGGGAGAACCATCACCACATGGACTGCAGCGGTTCAAGAAGGCGGCTCACCACCACCTTCTCGAGGGCAATTAGGGATGGGCAATAAATGCCGGCCTTGCCAGCGACGCCCACATCCCGTGAACGAATAATAAAAAAAAACATCCTTTGCTTTTTGTGGTATACATTAATGATTTGGACTTAAACATTGGGGGCATGATTAAGAAATTTGCGGATGACACAAAGATAGGCGGTGAGGTTGATAGTGAGGAGGAAAGCTGTAGACTGCAGGAAGATATCAATGGACTGGTCAGATGGGCAGAAAAGTGGAAAATGGAGTTCAATCCGGAGAAGTGAGGTAATGGATTTGGGAAGAGCAAACAAGGAGTGCACACATTTAGGGAGATCAAACAAGGAGAGCACACAATAAATGGGAGGATACTGAGCGATGAAGAGGAAGTGAGGGACCTTGGAGTGCATGTCCACAGATCCCTGAAGGTTGCAGGATAGGTAGATAAGGTGGTTAAGAAGGCATATGGAATGCTTTCCTTTATTAGCCGAGGCTTAGAATATAAAAGCAGGGAGGTTATGCTAGAACTGTATAAAACACCAATTAGGCCACAGCTTGAGTACTGCGCACAGTTCTGGTCACCACATTACAGAAAGAATATAATTGCAGTAAAGAGGGTGCAGAGGAAATTTACAAGGATGTTGCCAGGACTGGAGAATTTTAGCTATGATGACAGATTGGATAGGCTGGGGTTGTTTTCCTTGGAACAGAGGAGGCTGAGGGGTAATTTGATTGAGGTGTACAAAATTATGATCGGCCTAGATAGAGTGGATAGGAAGGACCTATTTCCCTTAGCGGAGGGGTCAATAACCAGGGGGCATAGATTTAAAGTGATTGGTAGAAGGATTAGAGCGGAAATTAGGAAAAACTTTTTCACCCAGAGGGTCGTGTGGGTCTGGAACTCACTGCCTGAGAGGGTGGTAGAGGCAGAAACCCTTAAATCATTTAAAAAATATCTGGATGTGCACCTGAAGAGTCGTGACCTGCAGGGCTACGGACCAAATGCGGGAAAGTGGGATTAGGCTGGGTGGCTCGTTTCTCAGCCGGCGCGGATACGATGGGTCGAATGGCCTCCTTCAGTGCCGTTAATTTTCTATGATTCACTGGTTCCCCCTTATCTACCCTGTTAGTTACACCCTCATTCTAATAGATTTGTCAAACACGATTTCCCTTTCATAAAACTGTGTTGACACTGCCTAATCATATTATGATTTTCTAAGTGCCCTGTTACTATGTCCTTAATAATAGATTCTAGCATTTTTCTGACTACTGATGTCAGGATAACTGGCCTGTAGGTCCCTGTTTTCTCTCTCCCTCCTTTCTTGAATAGCGGGGTTACATTCGCTACCTTCCAATCCACAGGGACCATTCTAGAATCTAGAGAATTCTGGAAGATCATAACCAAAGCATCCACTTTCTCTGCAGCCACCTCTTCTAAAACCCTAGGATGAAGGCCAGCAGGTCCAGGGGATTTGTCGACTTTTAGTCCCATTAATTTCACCAGTACTTTTTCTTTACTAATCTTAATCACTTTAAGTTCCTCACTCTCATTAGACCCTTGATTCTCCACAATTTCTGTTATGTTTTTTGTGTCTTCACATTGTGTCCACTCTCAATGCAACGAATCCTGCACTCGATTCCACAGAAATAAAAATGCATCGTAATATAGAGAAGAAATGAAAATAATAAACAACATTATGTGCCAGTTTGTTCAAGTTCCAGCGCACTGTCTGTTACAAATTGGTAGGGCAGGGGTTTGTCTCCAGTTTATTTCATGCCCAAACTGCAGTGTTCAAAGTAGATTGAGTTTGTAGTGGAAGAAAAAACAGGAAGGGAAATATTAACTCCCTCTGCCCAGGAGAAATAGGCCGATAGCGGAGTTAAAATCGAGGTAGTCGACTTACCTGTTCCCTGTTACTTACTTGTTCCTGTTTCGCCACCATTTTAACTCAGGCCTTCCGCTGGGTGGCCCAGACACCAGCCTGGATTGGGCGGGAGCCTTAATAACCTATGCAAATCAGGGTCCTATGATGTACATAGGACCACGATGCAATTCTCACAGCCTGCTAAGCGCAGTGTGCACCGTGGACACTCCACTCAGTGGAACCTGGTGTGGAAGAGGAAGAGGCCCCAAAAACGTAAGTGTAAAATCATTGGGAGCAAGTTTCCTCCCCCACCACCTCAATCTGAACAATTGCAACTGCCATTTTCAGTGCTGCATCAAATGTACAAACAACCTATGATTTATTTTCTATCCGGAATCCCCTGCTGTTTCAGATCAGGGGAATGGCAAGTTTATGAAGCAGAACCACACATTTCAGTAATTGCCTCAATGTGACAGAAGGTTTTTTTGATGTAACAGTGTTAGTCCATGTGGTTGTGAATGGTCGTAGCTCCAGTGACAGTAAGACAGTTCTTACTGCCGTGATTCAGAGATTAGAATCAAGTATTGCCTCTTCTTCTGCTCCTTTAATTCATCAAGCTGATTGAATCAAATGCCACCCAACGGCCATCTATACCAGGTAGAGTCACAAGTGAAACTGAAGGCCACTGAAAGCATGGAGGAGCTTCACACAGCAAATCCTTCTCACAGAATGGCAGTTCCTTAGGGAGCTCCTTTGCTGTGTAACTCTATCTTTGGCCATCCTTTGCCCTGTCTCCCCCAATCTCCTCTCTTCCACTGTTTATGTCAGCACGGATTTCAAAAGGTCATGCTTGACCAACCTTATTGAATTCTTTGAAGAAGTATCAGAAAGAATGGACAAGGATAATGCAGTAGATGTAATATATCAGATTTTCAAAAGGCCTTCGATAAGATGATGCCTAGTAGACTCATGACTAAGATCGACTGTCCATTTTAATGGGCAGTAGAGGGTCGACTGTCCATTATAACGAGCAGTAGAGGGCAACTGACCATTATAACGGGTGGTAGAGGATCCAACCTGTTAATTGTCTGTGTGCAGCCATATCATAATTTATTAATCACATTTGATCGATGAATAAAATGCCGAAAGTTATGATCTTGAGTAGGGCATGTGAGCGCTGGAGTTTAATGCCATGTTTAAGTAAACTCTACTTTTAATGAACAGCCCCAGCCATACTTCACAAATGAAGCTGTGATGTACATACTCTGTTTACTTAACAATCAACTAACTACTTAACATGTTGATCTCCTCAATTTTAGTAATACGGTACAGCTCTGGTTTGAAAGGCAAATGACTTATGGAAATGGCCAATCTTCTGCTTAACAGATGCATGTTCCAGTCAAACTGAAGGGTTAAGGGGTTTCTGTCTGCAATTAATAGTCCCCGAGGCACTGGGGAATTCTGAAATGTTGCAAAGCTATGGCCTGATACAGCATTGTTCATGTGGATTATCAGGGATTTAAGATATTGCTTTCCCATTTCACAGACTGTCTTTGGGAAATCTGTAGCTATTTAGAGCACTGTTTTAGACCCACAACCCACAATATCACGAAAGTCACTGAATTTAAATCTGATGGTGTCCAGAGGCTCAGGGTGAGAATGCTGCAGTAATCTTGAGTGAGTGCCTGCGAGGTGCAGTTTTGATATAACAATTTGTTTTTATTATTATCCATTTTAGGAATGTGGGTGTCACTGGCAAGGCCAACATTTATTGCCCATCCATAGTTGCCCTTGAGAAGGTGGTGGTGAGCCACCTCCTTGAACGGCCACAGTCCGTGTGGTGAAGGTTCTCCCACACTGCTGTTAGGTAGGGAGTTCCAGGATTTTGACCCAGCGATGATGAAGGAACGGCGATATATTTCCAGGTCAGGATGGTGTGTGACTTGGAGGGGAACGTGCCGGTGGTGTTCTTCCCATGCGCCTGCTGCCCTTGTCCTTTTAGGTGATAGAGGTTGCCGTTTTGAGAGGTGCTGTCATAGAATCATAGAAGTTACAACATGGAAACAGGCCCTTCGGCCCAACATGTCCATGTCGCCCAGTTTATACCACTAAGCTAGTTCCAATTTCCTGCACTTGGCCCATATCCCTCTATACCCATCTTACCCATGTAACTGTCCAAATGCTTTTTAAAAGACAAAATTGTACCCGCCTCTATTACTGCCTCTGGCAGCTCGTTCCAGACACTCACCACCCTTTGTTTGAAAAAATTGCCCCTCTGGACCCTTTTGTATCTCTCCCCTCTCACCTTAAATCTATGCCCCCTCGTTATAGACTCCCCTACCTTTGGGAAAAGATTTTGACTATCTACCTTATCTATGCCCCTCATTATTTTATAGACTTCTATAAGATCACCCCTTAACCTCCTACTCTCCAGGGAAAAAAGTCCCAGTCTGTCCAACCTCTCCCTGTAAGTCAAACCATCAAGTCCCGGTAGCATCCTAGTAAATCTTTTCTGCACTCTTTCTAGTTTAATAATATCCTTTCTATAATAGGGTGACCAGAACTGTACACAGTATTCTAAGTGTGGCCTCACCAATGCCCTGTACAACTTCAACAAGACATCCCAACTCCTGCATTCAATGTTCTGACCAATGAAACCAAGCATGCCGAATGCCTTCTTCACCACCCTATCCACCTGTGACTCCACTTTCAAGGAGCTATGAACCTGTACTCCTAGATCTCTTTGTTCTATAACTCTCCCCAACGCCCTACCATTAACGGAGTAGGTCCTGGCCCGATTCGATCTACCAAAATGCATCACCTCACATTTATCTAAATTAAACTCCATCTGCCATTCATCGGCCCACTGGCCCAATTTATCAAGATCCCGTTGCAATCCTAGATAACCTTCTTCACTGTCCACAATGCCACCAATCTTGGTGTCATCTGCAAACTTACTAACCATGCCTCCTAAATTCTCATCCAAATCATTAATATAAATAACAAATAACAGCGGACCCAGCACCGATCCCTGAGGCACACCGCTGGACACAGGCATCCAGTTTGAAAAACAACCCTCTACAACCACCCTTTGTCTTCTGTCATCAAGCCAATTTTGTATCCAATTGGCTAACTCACCTTGGATCCCATGAGATTTAACCTTATGTAACAACCTACCATGCGGTACCTTGTCAAAGGCTTTGCTGAAGTCCATGTAGACCACGTCTACTGCACAGCCCTCATCTATCTTCTTGGTTACCCCTTCAAAAAACTCAATCAAATTCGTGAGACATGATTTTCCTCTCACAAAACCATGCTGACTGTTCCTAATTAGTCCCTGCCTCTCCAAATGCCTGTAGATCCTGTCCCTCAGAATACCCTCTAACAACTTACCCACTACAGATGTCAGGCTCACCGGTCTGTAGTTCCCAGGCTTTTCCCTGCCGCCCTTCTTAAACAAAGGCACAACATTTGCTACCCTCCAATCTTCAGGCACCTCACCTGTAGCGGTGGATGATTCAAATATCTCTGCTAGGGGACCCGCAATTTCCTCCCTAACCTCCCATAACGTCCTGGGATACATTTCATCAGGTCCCGGAGATTTATCTACCTTGATGCGCGTTAAGACTTCCAGCACCTCCCTCTCTGTAATATGTACACTCCTCAAGACATCACTATTTATTTCCCCAAGTTCCCTAACATCCATGCCTTTCTCAACCGTAAATACCGATGTGAAATATTCATTCAGGATCTCACCCATCTCTTGTGGTTCCGCACATAGATGACCTTGTTGATCCTTAAGAGGCCCTACTCTCTCCCTAGTTACTCTTTTGCCCTTTATGTATTTGTAGAAGCTCTTTGGATTCTCCTTTGCCTTATCTGCCAAAGCAATCTCATGTCCCCTTTTTGCCCTCCTGATTTCTCTCTTAACTCTACTCCGGCAATCTCTATACTCTTCAAGGGATCCACTTGATCCCAGCTGCCTATGCATGTCATATGCCTCCTTCTTCTTTTTGACTAGGGCCTCAATCTCCCGAGTCATCCAAGGTTCCCTACTTCTACCAGCTTTGCCCTTCACTTTATAAGGAATGTGCTTACCCTGAACCCTGGTTAACACACTTTTGAAAGCCTCCCACTTACCAGACGTCCCTTTGCCTGCCAACAGACTCTCCCAGTCAACTTCTGAAAGTTCCTGTCCAATACCTTCAAAATTGGCCTTTCCCCAATTTAGAATTTTAACTTTTGGGCCAGACCTATCCTTCTCCATAGCTATCTTAAAACTAATGGAATTATGATCACTGGTCCCAAAGTGATCCCTCACTAACACTTCTGTCACCTGCCCTTCCTTATTTCCCAAGAGGAGGTCAAGTTTTGCCCCCTCTCTAGTCGGGCCATCCACATACTGAATGAGAAATTCCTCCTGAATACACTCAACAAATTGCTCTCCATCTAAGCCCCTAATGCTATGGCTGTCCCTGTCAAAGAAGCTTTGGCGAGTTGCTGCAGTGCATCTTGTAGATGGTACACACTGCAGCCACGGTGTGCCAGTGGTGGAGGGAGTGAATGTTTAAGGTGGTGGATGGGGTGCCAATCGAACGGGCTGCTTCGTCCTGGATGTTGTCGAGCTTCTTGAGTGTTGTTGGAGCTGCACTCATCCAGGCCAGTGGAAAGTATTCCATCGCACTCCTGACTTGTGCCTTGTGGAAAGGCTTTGGGGAGTCAGGAGGTGAGTCACTCGCCGCAGAATACCCAGCCTCTGACATGCTCTTGTAGCCACAGTATTTATGTGGCTGGTCCAGTTCAATTTTTGGTCAATGGTGATCCCCAGGATGTTGATGGTGGGGGATTCGGCAATGGTAATGCCGTTGAATGTCAAGGGGAGGTGGTCAGACGCTCTCTTGTTGGAGATGGTCATTGTCTGGCACTTGTCTGGCACAAATGTAACTTGCCACTTATCTGCCCAAGCCTGGTATTGTCCAGGTCTTGCTGCATGCGGGCACGGACTGCTTCATTATGAGGGGTTGCAAATGGAACTGACCTTATGATGGAGGGAAGGTCATTAATGAAGCAGCTGAAGATGGTTGGGCCTAGGACACTGCCGTGAGGAACTCCTGCAGCGATGTCCTGGGGCTGAGATGATTGTCCTCCAACAACCACTACCATTTTCCTTTGTGCTAGGTATGACTCCAGCCACTGGAGAGTTTTCCCCTGATTCCCATTGACTTCAATTTTACTGGGGCTCCTTGATGTCACACTCGGTCAAATGCTGCCTTGATGTCAAGGGCAGTCACTCTCACCTCACCTACATACAAACATATGAGTTAAGAGCAGGAGTAGGCCATTCGGCCCCTCCAGCCTGCTCTGCCATTTGAGAAGATCATGGCTGATCTGATTGCGACCTCAGCCCTACTTTCCCGTCTATCTACTATAACCTTTGACTCCCTTGTTAATCAGGAATCTATCTAACTCAGCCTTAAAAATATTCAATGACCCTGCCTCCACTGCTCTCTGGGGAAGGGAGTTCCACAGACTCATGACCCTCTGAGAGAAAAAATTTCTCCTCATCTCCGTCTTAAATGAAAAACCCCTTATTTTTAAACTGTGGCCCCTAGTTTTAGACTCTCCCACAAGGGGAAACATCCTCTCAGCATCTACCCCTTCAAGTCCCCTCAGGATCGTATATGTTTCAATAAGATCACCTCTCATTCTTTTAAACTCCAGTGCATACAGGCCCAACTTGTCCAACCTTTCCTCATAAGATAACCCCCTCATCCCAGGAATCAGTTGAGTGAACCTTCCCTGAACCGCCTCTAAAGCAATTATGTCCTTTCTTAAATGAGACCAAAATTGCACACACTATTCTAGATGTGGTCTCACCAATGCCCTGTACAACTGTAACAAAACATCTCTACTTTTATATTCCATTCCCCTTGCAATAAATGACAACATTCCATTTGCCTTCCTAATCACTTGCTGTACCTGCATACTAACTTTTTGTGATTCATGTACTAGGACACCCAGATCCTTCTGTACCTCAGAGTTCTGCAATCTCTCTCCATTTAAATAATATACTGCTTTTCTATTCCTCCTGCCAAAGTGGACAAGTCCACATTTTCCCACATTATACTCCATCTGCCACATTTTTGCCCAATCACTTAACCTATCTATATCCCTTTGCAGACTCCTTGTGTCCTCTTCACAACTTACTTTCCTACCTACCTTTATTTCATCAGCAAATTTAGTAACCATACATTCGGTCCCTTCATCCAAGTCATTGATATAGATTGTAAATAGTTGAGGTCCAAGCACTGTTCCCTGTGGCACTCCACTCATTACATCTTGCCAACCTGAAAATGAGCCATTTATGCCTACTCTCTGTTTCCTGTTAGCTTACCAATCCTTTATCCATGCTAATAT
Organism: Heptranchias perlo; assembly: GCF_035084215.1. Lineage (NCBI taxonomy): Eukaryota > Metazoa > Chordata > Chondrichthyes > Hexanchiformes > Hexanchidae > Heptranchias > Heptranchias perlo. The sequence goes on from NC_090329.1 coordinate 24,486,518, forward strand.
GTTACCCCCTACACTATGAGCTCTTATTTTGTGTAGTAGCCTTTGATGTGGCACCTTGTCAAATGCCTTCTGGAAATCCAAGTACACCATCTCCACAGGATCCCCTTTATCAACATTGCTTGATACTTCCTCAAAGAACTCTAATAAATTAGTCAAACACGATTTCCCTTTCATAAACCCGTGTTGACTCTGCCCGATTGCATTGAGATTTTCTAAGTGCCCTGCTATAATCTCCTTAATAACAGATTCTAGCATTTTCCCTATGACAGATATTAAGCTAACTGGCCTGTAGTTTCCTGCTTTCTGTCTCCCTCCTTTCTTGAACAGAGGAGTTATATTCGCTATTTTCCAATCTGATGGGACCCTTCCAGAATCTAGGGAATTTTGGAAATTTAATACCAATGCATCTACTATCTCTGCAGACACTTCTTTTAAGACCCTAGGATGAAGTCCGTCAGGCCTGGGCACTTGTCAGCTTTTAGTTCTAATATTTTTTTCAGAACTCTTTCCCTGGTGATTGTAAATGTTTTAAGTTCCTCCCTCCCTTTCACCTCTTGATTCACAATTATTTCTGGCATGTTATTTGTATCCTCTACTGTGAAGATGGACACAAAATATCTGTTCAATTCATCTGCCATTTCCTTGTTCTCCAGTATTAATTCCTCAGATTCTCTCTCCAGAGGACCAACACTCACTTTACTTACTCTTTTCCTTTTTAAATACCTGTAGAAACTCCTACAGTTTTTATATTTCTAGCTAGCTTTCTCTCATACTCTAATTTCTCCCTCATTTTTTTTAGTCATTCTTTACTGTTTTTTATATTCTGTCCAATCTTCTGACCTGCCACTAATCTTTGCGAAATTGTATGCTTTTTCTTTAATGTGATACTATCTTTAACTTCCTTAGTTAGCCACGGATGGTATGTTCCTCCCCTAGAGTCTTTCTTTCCCATTGGAATGTATCTTTGCTGAGTGTTATGAAATATCTCATTAAATGTCTGCCACTGCATCTCTATTGACCTATCCCTTAACCTAATTTCCCAGTTCACTTTAGCCAGCTCTGTCTTCATACCGTCATAATTGCTCTTATTTAAGTTTAAAACACTAGTCTTAGGCTTACTCTTCTCTCCCTCAAACTAAATGCGAAATTCAGTCATATTGTGATCACTGCTACCTAGAGGCTCCTTTATAATAAGCTCATTAATTAATCCTAGCTCATTACACATTATTAGATCTAGAATAGCCTGCTCTCTGGCTTGCTCTAGAACGTGCTGCTCTAAGAAACTGACCCGAAAGCACTCTATGAACTCATCTTCCAGGCTACCTTTGCCAATCAGATTCTTCCAATCTATATTTATAGATTAAAATCACCCATGATTATCGCTATTCCTTTCTCACAAGCCCCCATTATTTCTTCCTGTATACCCTGTCCTACAGTGTGGTCACTGTTAGGGGGCCTATAAACTACTCCCACAAGTGACTTCTTGCCTTTACTATTTTTTATTTCTACCCAAACTGATTCTACATCTTGGTCTTTAGAACTAAGATAATTTCTCTCTATTATACTCATGTCATCCTTAATTAACAGACCTACCCTTCCACCTTTTCCTAGCTTCCTGTCCTTCCGAAATGCCAAGTAACCTTGAATATTCAGGTTCCAGCCTTTGTCATCTTGCAGCCATGTCTCTGGAATTCAGCTCTTTTGTCCATGTTTGGACCAAGGCTGTAATGAGGTCTGGAGCCGAGTGGTCCTGGCGGAACCCAATCTGAGCATCGGTGAGCAAGTTACTGGTAAGTGCCGCTTGATAGCACTGTTGACGACACCTTTCATCACTTTGCTGATGGTTGAGAGTAGACTGATGGGGCGGTAATTGACCAGATTGGATTTGTTCTGCTTTTTTAGACAGGACATACCTGGGCAATTTTCCACATTGTTGGGTAGATGCTAGTGTTGTAGCTGTACTGGAACAGTTTGGCACGGCTATTTCTGGAGCACAAGTCTTCAGCACTATGTTGTCGGGGCCCATAGCCTTTGCTCTGTCCAGTGCACTCAGCCGTTTCTTGATATCATGTGGAGTGAATTGAATTGGCTGAAGACTGGCTTCTCTGATGGTGGGGATCTCTGGAGGAGGCCGAGATGGATCATCCATTCGGCACTTCTGGCTGAAGATGGTTGCAAACGCTTCAGCCTTGTCTTTAGCACTCACATGCTGGACTCTGCCATCATTGAGGATGGGGATGTTTACAGAGCCTCCTCCTCCCTTTAGTTGTTTAATTGTCCACCACCATTCACGACTGGATGTGGCAGGACTGTTGGTTGTGGAATCGCTTAGCTCTGTCTATAGCATGCTGCTTCCACTGTTTAGCATGCATGCAGTCCTGTGTTGTAGCTTCACCAGGTTGGCACCTCATTTTTAGGTATACCTGGTGCTGCTCCTGGCATGCTCTTCTACACTCCTCATTGAACCAGGGTTGATCCCTTGGCTTGTTGGTAATGGTAGAGTGAGGGATATGCCAGGCCATGAGATTACAGATTGTGCTGGAATACAATTTTGCTGCTGCTGATGGCCCACAGCGCCTCATGGATGCCCAGTTTTGAGCTGCTAGATCTGTTATGAATGTATCCCATTTAGCACGGTGGTAGTGCCACACAACACGATGGACGGTGTCCTCAGTGTGAAGACGGGACTTCGTCTCCACAAGGACTGTGCTGTGGTCACTCCTACCAATACTGTCATGGACAGATGCATGGGTGACAGGTAGATTAGTGAGGACGAGGTGAAGTAGGTTTTTTTCCCTCGTGTTGGTTCTCTCACAGGCCCAGTCTGACAGCTGTGTCCTTCAGGACTCAGCCAGCTCGGTCAGTAGTGGTGCTACCAACCCACTCTTGGTGACGGACATTGAAGTCCCACATCCAGAGAACATTCTGTGTCCTTGCTACCCTCAGTGCTTCCTCCAAGTGGTGCTCAACATGGAGGAGGACTGATTCATCAGCTGAGGGAGGGTGGTAGGTGGTAATCAGCAGGAGGTTTCCTTACCCATGTTTGACCTGATGCCATGAGATTTCATGGGGTCTGGAGTCAATGTTGGGGACTCCCAGGGCCACTCCTTCCTGACTGTATATCACTGTACCGCCACCTCTGGTGGGTCTGGCCTACCTGTGGGACTAGGGATGGTGATGGAAGAGTCTTGGACATTGGCTGAAAGGTATGATTCTGAGAGTATGGCTATGTCACGCTGTTGCTTCTCTAGTCTGTGGGACAGCTCTCCCAATTTTGGCACAAATCGCCAGATGTTGGTGATGAGGACTTTGCAGGGTCGACTGGGCTTGGTTTGCCTTTGCTGTGTCCGGTGCCGAGTGGTCTGTCCGGTTTTATTCTTATGACTGAGTGGCTTACTAGGCCATTTCAGAGGACAGTTAAGAATCAACCACATTGCTGTGGGTCTGGAGTCTGTGGCTTTTTACCCTGGGCCTGTTTAATGTCGGGATAGTTTAACGTCCTGATTAAAACATGCTAGTTGAGGGCTAAGCGGAGAATATGAAACATTTTCATGAAACTGTTTAATTTTTGTCGCACTCTGCAAACTGCGGTCACAAAATACGTTGCTGTCCTGTTTCAGTATTTATGATGGAAAACATGAGCTATTTGAAAGTGGATAAAAGGGGGTCAAGAAATGTTGGCTGCACTCATTTATTAGCCGTGATGTTTGAAATGTAGAGCTGAAATGGAAAAAAAAGTTCAGGATGTGTAACTTTAGTGCACGCAAGAAAATGTGGTTAAAAAGGAAATGTCTCATTAATGTTTGTCTTTTGGTGTTTGGCAGAGAGATTGTTGTTTTCAGTCTCTGGCTTTTTTGAACAACGTTAGTTCCGAGAGAGAACATGGCATCATCACACAGGCTCTAAAATGGGCATTCTAATCAGTAAAACCACACGATGGATAGAGCGGTTTCTAGGGCGCAAAGGCCTGTGGGTATTGTAGCCACCATTATTGACCAATTGCCTCAAGGATTGGCGTGTGGTTGGAGGCAGGAGGTCATTTGATGAAACCTCCTGAAATATGGTCCAACCACTGTTGGCAACCCCAGAGTAGTTGGAGCTTTACCCCGTGTTAACCATGCAATGCCTGACCTGGGAGTGCTTGATGCCAACTGTGAGTATCCAAAATGATGTGCAATGCATTCCCCAGCACTCACATCCTTGAAAAGCAGCAAAATCACAACAAGAGAAAGCTCAAACAAAAAATCAAAAAACACCAGGAGAGACTCTAGTGAGTGCACATTTGGTTTGTACTCCCTTTAATAGAAGTGGGCACACTGCCCCTTGACTCTGCTGAAACAATGGAGCAGGTCGGAGGCCCTCCTCAATATTTGGAGCAGTACCTTAAAAGCAGTAATTCTCAGATGGTTAGATTCAAGACTCTGCCATGGGCATGAGATGAGCCAGTAATATAAATTTACCAGGTTGTCAAGGGATACATGGTCGTGTAATGGAAATATCAGTGAAGAAATTGATGTTAAAAAAACAAAAGCAATTAAAAATTTGAGAACCCATCACACTAGGCTGGCAGGAAAGAACATTGAGAAATAATTTGTCTTTTCATTCTTCAGAATTCTATAAACTACACTCACCCTAACATTTATAAGAACAATATTTGAATCAATTCTCCAGCTGCCATGAGGGTCGGTGGTTGAGACTGAAGGGAAAGTCTTACTGGTAAATCAATGTTTTAAGGCTCATACCAAGTTAGTGGTTGAAGGACATTTAGTTGGTAATAATCATTGATCCTCTTTCAGAGCAGAATGAATACACCAAGAAATAAAACTTATTCCGATCTGAAACTATTCTATCACGACATTACTCTTCAGATTGATCCTTTAAGTAACATGTGGGATTGAGGTGTAGTCAGTAAAGAACTGGAGTAAAAATAAAAGTGAAATAGCAGTGATAAGGAGCAATGATATGAGTCAGACAACGGTGATTGGTGAAGCCTGGGGCCTCTGCTCTTCATATCATTAATGGTCTGAACAAGGGAATTAATGTCGCTGACGGGCCGAAATTCTGAGGGAAGGTAAGCAAGTTGCTGAGTGGCAGTTAGCAGCTTTCCTCCTTCTGCCAGCTCACACATAAATTCCTAACTGAGCTTGTCCGTCTGGGGCAAGCACACAGTGACTGCACTTTAAAATTCTTATCCTTATATTTAAATCCCTTTGTAGTCTTTCTCCTCCTATCTCTGCAACCTCCCTCCACCCAAACTCTCTGTACCTGTGACTCTGGCCTCTTGTGCATTCATTCTCCCTTTGCCCCACATTTAGCTGTCCTGGCCGTTCCCTCCCTATACACCTCTACATCGCTCTCTTCCCCTAAGACCTCTTCCCCTTAACACCCACCACTTTGACCAAGCTTTTGGTCACTCCTCCTTTGGCTCGACATCCATTTTTTATTTATGCCTCTGTGAAGCGCCATGTGACTTTTTTTAAACAGTAAAGTCGCTAAAATAAATGCGAGTTGTTGTAACTGGTGAGGTTAAATCTTTGATAGTAACGCTGCCAAGTGATCAGGTGGATGGTTTACTCACCATTTTGTTGTGTGACACAGGGGAAGGGATCTTGAAGATGTGGGTCAAACCTAAGAACAGGAGGAGGCCATTCAGCCCCTCGAGCCTGTCCCAGCACTCAATTAGATCATGGCTGATCTGCACCTCAAATCCATTTACCTGCCTTTTCTCCATACCCCTAGCTAACAAAGGTCTATCAATCTCACTCTTGAAATTTTCAATTGACCCCCACAGCTTTTGGAGGAGTGTGTTCCAGATTTCTCCTACCCTTTGTGTGAAAAAGTGCTTCCTGATTTCACTCCTATAGGGCCTATGGATTTGTGTATGTTAGTTTATCTTCTGCATCCCTTAATGGTCCTATCCCTATCCTGGTTTTCTTTTGTTATTTATAGCTCTGTAGAATACTTTACTATTTCTTTTTACATTCTTTGATAATTTAATTTCATAGTTCCTCTTTGCTTTCCGAATTGTTTTTTTGGCTTCCTTCCTAACCTTTTCGTATTCCCTTTTGTCATCCTCTCCTTTACTGTCTATGTACTTCGTATATGCCTTTTTCTTTAGTTTCAATTTTACCCTTGTCTCTTTATTCATCCATGTTGTTTCATTATTGGCTAGTTTTTTTAAGAGGAATATATTTCTCCTAAACTCTATTGATCACAGTTTTAAATATTTCCCACTGTTATTCTATCACTTTCTCTTGTCAAAATTTTTTTCCAGTTTGCCTTCCCTAGTTCCAGTCTCATCCCCTCAAAATAAGCTTTTTTCCAATCTATTACTTTGGTCTTTGTCTTACATATGTCTTTATCAATCATTATTTTAAACCTTATGTTACCCAGAATGATGTGTAACAGTTTATTAATGGTGTTGATCACATTGATAGCGCCAGGAGGCTTTGCACAGAGGAGAATTGTCTGATGGAGGCAGGAAATGTTGCTACTCCCCTGTGCTACGATCTCTGCCTTATCTCCAAAGATATAAGTAAGGAAGTGCTAGAGTTTGCGTGATAAGGTTGAGTTACTTCCAATAAATCTTAAGAACTGCTTCTACTCAATGTTGTGCTATTTTCTTGGGTTACAGAATGAATGAGGGGAGTTAAAAATCAGGCCTGAGACATTAACTGGTGAACGATGGAAAACAATTATTCAATTGCCAGGTGAGTTGTTTCTTCTGAAGAAACAATCCAATGAAACAATCATCCAGATGTATGTAAATGGAGAGAGGGGGGGGGGGAGGAGCTGAACTATATGTCTTAGCTGGAACACACTTGCTAGACGGTCTCAAGAGTCAGCTGTTACCCCTAAAGATAAACATCGAGAGGGAGAGAAAACAGATCCCTCTCCCCAGACCTGAGGTATTCAATATTACTGAGTTTTCTTCTGCTCAGTATTTTTAATGCAATTGTATTCCCCGCTCCACCCTGATCGTTTTGAACACGGTTACTATTCCACTAACACTATTGGTTGACAAGTGTATGCATGGTATCTGTACCAGCTGAGCTCAGAACTTCATCCACCAGGGAATCTTCACGTGTTACTTCACAGTTCCAAATTTTACGTTTTGGTTTAATTTATCGGATTCATGTAGGTGAGATGTGAATCCCTGTTCATTGTAAATGATGTCAATGCCAGGGAATGAAACACTTTCTACTTCTGACACTCCCAGAGTCAACAGTAAGCACTCCTACCACCCACATATACTGAAGTATCTTCCAGTCTTTCCCAAGTATTTTCCTTCATTTTAACCTCTGAAGAGCACCCCTCCGGGACTGATTTTTCTCTATTTCCTGAATAGTGAAGTAGTTAAGTTATGGGCGGCTTTGTGCCGTGTTCTGGTACTCTCATGGTGTTGAGAAGAAGCTGATGAGTTTCCTCCTAGTCTGCGCTGTGTCCAGTTACCTGAGGAAACTGATGTCACCACCATATTCAGAGGCACCATTTCAAACCTTTACCTTTTGCCACTTTGTGCTAAGCTTATGGAATTCAAAACTGGACAATGTTTCCTTGTTTTGGACCTTCTGAGGAGGGGAGAAGTTTGACAGCATGAAATAATTATCCTTTACATCTATTGTCTTGATGAGGAAAAAAAATCACAGGATTATTTTTAATACAGCAGTTTTCTGATTGTTAATCTCATGTAATGAAACAATACACAAGGTGGGCATTTCCCAGAATGCACTGGATGAGGGAGAAGCCAGGTATGCTTGTGTATGTATTTTGTGGCATGGTGATTGGAACTGATCACAGTTCTTCAAGCGATGCACAATCTTGTGACCAATGTGCAACACCTTACATCCATCTGTGTGAATTTCATTTGCCATTTGCAGAGCCAGATTAAGAATTCTTGAGACACTGAACATTCAGGACCCCTCCGTACCCCCAGCTCAGTACTTCCCATCCTGAACATGAGGGAGAATTTTAACCAACCTGGAGGGAAGAGCCTTAGAGACATTACCTTGTGTATTTAGAATTGGAGGTTTGCTGCTGCTCATTATTCCCTGCCATGGAGTTTAATCAGAAGATCTACATTCTCAGTTTAATCTGTTACCAACCAGCACACTGACGTTAACATATTTAATTTAAAGTGAGATAACAGAAAATGGTGCCCCACAGGGCTAGATGATACAAAACTTGGCAATACAGTAAACAGTGAAGAGGATAGTAGCAGACTTCAGGAGGACAGACTGGTGAATCGGGCAGACACATGGCAGATGCAATTTAATGCGGATAAGTGTGAAGTGATGCTTTTTAGGAGGAACAACATGGAGAGGCAGTATAATCTAAATGGTACTATTTTAAGGGGGGGTGCAAGAGCAGAGGGATCTGGGGGTGCATAGTCACAAATTTTTGAAGGTGGCAGGGCAAGTTGATGAGACGGTTAAGCATATGGGATACTTGACTTTGTAAATAGGGGCATTGAATACAAAAACAAGGAAGTTATGCTAAACCTTTACAAATCACTGATTAGGTCTCAGCTAGAGTATTGTGGCCAATTCTGGGCACCACACTTTTGGAAGGATGTCAAGGCCTTGGAGAGGGTACAGAGGAGGTTTACCAGGATAATACCAGAGATAAGGGACTTCAGTAATGTGGAGAAGCTGGGATTGTTCTCGTTAGAGCAGAGAAGTTTAAAGGGAGGCCTCATAGAGATATTCAAAATTATATGGGGTTTTGATAAAGTAGGGAGAGACTGTTTCCACTGGCAAGTGGTTCAGTAACCAGAGGTCACAGATGTAAAACAATTGGCAAAAAAACTAGAGGGGAAATTACAAGAATTTCTTTTCCACACACAGGATTGTTAAGACCTGGAATGCACTCCCTGAAAGGGTGGTGGAAGTAGATTCCATAGGAACTTTCAAAAGGCAATTAGACATGTACTTGAAGAGGACTAATTTGCAGGGTCTTGGGGAAAAAGCTGGGGTGTGGGACTAAATTGGACAGCTCTTTCAAAGAGCCGACACAGGCATGACGGGCTGAATGGCCTCCTTCTGTGCAGCAAGATTCCATGATTCTACAAAACACCAAGTTATATCCACGTTTACTTCACAAGAGTGGTCAACTGAAAAGCAACCTGGAAGGGAGGAGGAGCACGATGAGTAGGAAAAGAATAAATCCGGGTCACTGCAGACCGCACCGCAGCAGTATTTAGGAGATAACTTGGCTTATATTCCCCTATAGAAGATTGAGGGGTGAAATGATTGAGATGTTTGAAATGTTAAAATTATTCGATAGGTTAGGTACAGAGAAACTATTACTTCTGATGGGGAAATCATGAACAAGGGGACATAATCTTAAAATTTAGAGCTAGGCCATTCAGACATGAATGCAGGAAGCACTTTTTCACTCAAAGGGTAGTAAAAATCTGGAACTCTCTCCCTCAAAAGGCTGTGGATGCTGGGGGTCAATTGGAGCTTTCAAGACTGAGATCGATAGATTTTTGTTAGATGCATAATTGTGGCAGTAATAGCAAAAGCTTTTTTAGCTATGTCCGTAGTCAGAAGACCATAAAGGACCATATAGGGCCACTAAAGGATACTGTAGAGCAGATTCAAACTGATTCTCAGATTATGGCAGAATTTCTAAATGACTATTTTGCATCAGTCTATACTCCTGCAGACAATGCTTATGTTCCAGATGAGGGGTGCTTAGTATTGAAAAGCATTATTAATATTAAAATGGATATTAATGTCATCTTGGATAGGTTAGGAAAGCTCAAAATTGACTGGGCTGTAGGTCCGGATAATATCTCTCCAAGGGTGATTAAAGAGATGGGACAGGTGCTCCGCAAACTTCTTGCCCGTATCTTTAATAGTTCAATAGAGTCAGGGATAGTTCCCTTAGACTAGAAGCTAGCTCATATAGTTCCTATTTTTGAAAAAGGGGACAAATCAGAGCTGGGGAACTACAGGCCTATCAGCTTGACATCAATTATTGGGAAGATACTAGAAGGGATCATTGGGACCTTTATGCTCCTGGGAAAGGGAAGGGGCCATTAGAAATACACACGTGGCTTCCGAAACAATAGGTTGTACCTAACAATTTTGATAGTGTTTTTTGAGGAAGCCACTAGGATAGTGGATGAGGGAAATCTGGTAGACACTGTCTACCTGGACTTTCAGAAAGCCTTTGATAAGGTTCCTCACACTAAATTACTTCACAAGATAGAATCTTGTGGTAGCACTAGAAATTTGAAACGCTGGATTAAGAATTGGCTCCAATGCCGCAGCAAAAAGTTGTAGTTAACGGATGTGGTTCAGCCTGGAGACATGTTACTAGTGGTGTTCCCCAGGGATCGGTCCTAGGCCCGCCACTCTTCTCAGTCTTTATTAAAGACCTAGACAGTGGTGTTGGGAGTATGGTGAATAAGTTTGCAGATGACACCCAAATCTATGCAAGGGTTAAGACGGTAGAGGAGTGCAATCAAATCCAAAAAGATTTAGATGTGCTCGGGGAGTGGGCCACACATTGGCAAATGGCATTTAATTTAGACAAATGTAGTGTCATGCATGTTAGTAGGCCAATACAGAATACATGTTTCATTTGCAGGGAACAATACTGAAAGAGGTTGAGTGACAAAAAGATCTCTGTGTTATTGTGCACAGATCACTGAAGGTTCATGACCAATGTAGAGAAACTCAGCTAAAGCTAACAAGGTTGTATTAATAGAACCAGTGTAAATCAAAGGACACTAAACAACTCCCAGGTGGTTCACATCAGTGATCCAGCTCTCAAACAATTCCTGAGTGGCTCGCAGCAGTGCCCGGGAACACCCACGGCCCCATATTTGGCTGGAGCCCATGTATTAAAACAGCCCTGGCCATTTGGCTGTGGAATTACACAGCCCATCTAAATTCAATATCCAGGTTACCAATATCAATTAGAAACTATTGGGGCCCAAGCGCTGACCCCTGCAGGACTTGATTTGACTCCCCCCGCCCCCCAACATTATTCCTCTCAGAGACACTCGGTTTTTGGTTTTCTAACTTCTGATCCAGTCCCACGACTCATCCTGGGAATCACTGTGTATCTTTTTATTTGGGTCTTTGCCAAAAGCTTTCTGAAAATCCGATAAACCATCTCAGGGAGCTCTACTGTCGACCTGAACTGAAACATCCTCAAAGATGTCCTGAAGATTTGTCAGGCAAGATCTTCCCCTTCTAAGTGCATCCTGGCCGTTTTTTATTAAGGTATTATTATACAAGCCCCTCTTCAGCCTACCTATCTACCCCATCGCCCCCCCCCCCCCCACACCAAGACCAGCTTCCAGTATCTTATGATATATTAATTGACCTATGGTTGCCTGGGTCAGATTTGTTGCCCTTTTTACCTATAGACACTATTATCCCTTCCTAATCCTGCAGAACCTCTCTGGTGACTACTTGCTCCTTCAAAATGATGGCCGCATTCCCCCACTCCAGGATGCATACTGTCTGGCTAAGAAGATTTGTTAATCTTAAATCCCTTTCACTTGTCCTGTACATGACTTCAAAGTCCCTTTATTTTACTGGGTTTACTACAATAAATGATCTTTCCTTTTAGTAACATTTCAGAATCCTACCTTCTCTCTACTGGTGCTTTTGCAGTTATGGTTCTGGGATCATGTTTGTGTTCCACCCAAAGGCGACACTGGTGCTCCGTAATTATAGGACCTGTGTGACAACAGAAGGGAGACTCGATTCCACCCTTGCTGCGGGCAGCCTATTCCCAGGAGTATGTGTGCGGCAGTGATTAAATCGCGGTAGAATGCACTGGGGTAAAATTCTGCCTCTTCAGGAATTTTTATAATTGCTTTTTAGGTCCGACATTTTCTACTGACATTGAGAATCCAATTTCCTTCAAAATCCCAATCACATCAGTGTCTCGGGGATACAGAGGAAGGAACGAGAATCACTTCACATCTCTATTTAGAGGCTTGTGGTAAACCTGCAATTAAATCATTGGTCGATTGGCTAGGCTTAGCTTGACTACTGTGTTTGATTGTGTGTTTGGCTTGGAGCACAAGTAGGGGATATTAAACTGTAATGATGTGAGATATATTGCAATCCAACAGTGTGAATGGGAATTACACAGGCGAGTATAGTCAAACTGGTTTTATAGGATTAGCAGTGTACAGACCAAGATGCGTAAATAGAATTAAGGTACAGATCAGCTATGATCTAACTGAATGGTGAAACAGGCTTGAGGGGCTGAATGGCCTTCTCCTGATCCTATGTTCATTGGTAGAGTTTGGAGTATTTGAACTCAAAGGATTCTGATTCATATTTGAATATTTATTTAAAGCCGATGCTAGGACAGTGTGGGTCTTCCTCTCAATTAGACCTCAGGCTTACAAATGAGTAAGAAATAATTAGATGAATTGATTACACCATTACCAACCAAACCACTGGGTATCAGCAGGCAGAAGGTGTGAACGAATCTGTTGTGGGTCATTGAGGGCATAGAGACAGCCGACCAGCTATATTCTTTCGGTCACCGTGCAGTGTTCTATAGGAACAAATGGCCTCTCTAGAGGCTGATGTGATCCGGTGGTTGGGTTAAGCTCAGGGCCTCTCTGGCTTTGGAGTGGACGGTTCAGATTTCCAGCCAATGTGAAATTGGACACCAAAAGATAAGCTTTTAAAACCAATGTCAGTTTTTGATTAACTTTTAAAGAAAAGGTCAGAACTCCAGCCATGATCCAATCCTCTGCCCTGTCCTATATCTGCCTCCTGTTTGGATTTAGAAACTGCCCACACAAGGCAATCTCATATCTGTAGTGGTAGGAGCTGATTTTACTGCTGGTGTTGGCAATTTAAATCACTGTAGGCTCTCGGGAAAGGGAGAGGCGGCCTACTGCAACCAGTCAGAGAGAGCACCGATATGAGTGGCTCCACAGAAGGGGGGTCTACCTCAATCAATCAGCCGTTTGCAAGATGGGAAAACTATTAACGAACACGTTCTGGTTCAGAAAGGTTGTGTTATGCACGCTGTAAGAGAGGTAACACCTCCATTCAGTCCGCAAGCTTGACCCTGATCAATGTTGAGGCCAGAAGGTTGTGAAGTACCTAATTGAAAGATGAGATGCTGTTCCTCGAGTTTTTGTTGAGTTTCATTGGAGGCCGAGGACAGAAAGGTCAGAGCGGGATGAAGAATTAAAATGGCAAGCAACCAGAAGCTTAGGGTCACACTTGCGGACTGAACCGAGGTGTCACCTCCCTTAGAGTGTGACCCTGAGCTTCCGGTTGACTGCCATTTTAATTCTTCATCCACTCTGACCTCTTTGTCCTCAGCCTCCAATGAAACTCAACAAAAACTCGAGGAACAGCACCTCGTCTTTCAATTAGGCACTTCACAACCTTCTGGCCTCAACATTGATTTCAATAACTTCCAGATTATAACCACTGCTCCCACTTTCTTGGACAGCAGGGGCTGGTAATGGTTCTCCTATTGCCATTTACAGCTCCTCTAGACCCATCTTTTGTTTATTTACTTGACCCATTACCAACCTGTTTTGCCTTGCCCCATCATCCCTTTTGTTATTTAATCACTCCTGCCCTCCACCCTATCACAGACCTTCCCTTTTGTTCTTTCCTCCCCTCCTCCCCCACTTCTTTCTGTGTCTCTGGCCTTGCTTATAAACTGTTAAATCTCTAACTTCTTCCAGTTCTGATGAAAGCTCATTGACCTGAAATGTTAACTCTTTCTCTCCACAGATGCTGCCTGACCTGCTGAGTATTTTCCAGCATTTTCTGTTTTTATGACACATCTCACACATGTGTTAGAACCATCAATATGTTAGAACCATCAATATGTTATATCATGAGCCTAGTGTTTCAGCAATCAGAACTGGATGCAGTATTCAAGGTGTGGTGGGACTTGTGCTTTGACTACCTCAGTGCTCAAGTCTCTTTGTCCCTACTTGGTTGAAGTGTGGCCCTTCTCTGCTGTCCCAGTCCTTTTTATTTCAGAATGTTTCCCAGTTATTTATGAAGGTACCAGTGTTCTTGCATCATGCTTTGAGCCACTCACTTAGCTCCTCATTTCTTTTGTTGAACTCCCCTCCATTCCCAAATACTGGGAGTTTACTCTGCATCCTCTATGAGTTTTGAGCCAATCCTCATTTATGTGGCTCTCAAGGCCCCTATACTATTTCCCTTTATGTCACGTACCTTGAATTAACAGTGGGAATTAGAACTGAACCCTTTGCTGTTGTTCTGCTCTCAGTCTGTCCAGTGCGCTCTGGGCAAATAAGCAAGTTTGAAGACAAACTAAGACAGAAGGAGTTCACAGTAATGGGAAAGCAAGACTTAGTTTGGTGGCCCTTCAGCAGACAGATTGCAAATCAGCTGAAGAATTCCACTTGCCAACTCAGCCCTCAATTAATCTGTCAAATCTGTGAAGCTGTAGGGCCTGCTGCCTAATCCACTCTCAGTGGAATAGCAAATGCCCCTTAAAAGGGACTCAGCACATCATAAAACTTGGAACAATGCTCCATTATTCAGCTTACATCTTGGCCACAGTGATACTGGACTATCGAAGAGGACCTTCGAACCAGTTACTTGTGATCCTGACCCTGAGCCACTGTGTGGGGTCGGGGCATTTACATATGGACGCCAGTATCATTTACAGTGCTTGGGTTCCCTGATCGATTGCAGGAAGGAACCCCAGCCCTTAAGATTTTAAATCCCTTTTAGCAATGCTTAAAGGCAGGTACAGAAATAGCAGGGGTTACATCATATGAGCGAGCCTGTCTTTGGGGTAGTATTCCCTGAGTCAGAAGGTGAAAGGTTCGATCCCCACTCCAGACAGGCCCGGTCAGCAGAGACGGGAGTGTCAGCTCTGAATACTGGGTTGACGTCCAGTGGGGATAGTCATGCACCCCCCATCATAAAGGGTAGGCGGGGCTCTCTAGGCCTGGTTGCAACGCACCCAGGAAATACTCTGAAGATAAAATCCATGAGGAAGGCAATGGGAATCCACCTCAACTACTCTTCTCTAGTAAGTGGCTGAAGAATCTCCGAGACCCGAGTTAGGACTAGCCTTGGGCGGAGCAAGATGGACATAGGACATAATTCCCTCATTTGCATAGCGTCTAATATTCCCCACCCCCTAATTGGTGGGTATATTATGTAATTGTCCCAAATCCTTATACGATAGAAAAATGGACATGGCCCCAGTCTACCTGGGTCCCCACTTCATTTCCACCTCCACCCACCATCGTACATTGAATTTACTTTGCTGAATTCACAATACGCAGGTCTTGCTTAGCATAGAAAGCAAATGACTAATGATGGATATTAGAATTTCTTTTAAAAACAAGTGCACACGCAGACATCAAGTGACCACAGGGTCTATCTTTGCTGTGACACTTCCCATGGTGGAATCTTGCACTTATACAGCACCTTATCATATCCTTAGAATGTCCCAAAGCGTTTCACTTACAGCAAATTATTTTTGAAGAAATTACTTTTAGGCAAACAAAGCAGCCAATTTGCACACAGCAAGATCCCACAAACAGCAAATCAGATGAATGACCGGTTAGTCTGTTTTGGTGGTGTTGATTGAGGGAGGAATGTTGGCCAAGACAACAACTTGCATTTATATAGCATCTTTAATGGAGTAAATGTCCCAAGGCGCTTCACAGGAGCGTTAGCAAAAAAAATTTGACACTGAGCCACATAAGGAGATATTAGGACTGCTTAGTCAAAGAGATAGGTTTTATGGTGCGTCTTAAAGGAGGAGAAAGCGGTAGAGAGGCGGAGAGGTTTAGGGAGGGAATTCCAAAGCTTAGGGCCTAGGCAGCCGAAGACATGGCTGCCAACGGTGGAGCGATGAAATCGGGGATGCGCAAGAGGCAGGAATTGGAGAAGTGCAGAAATCTCGGAGGGTTGTAAGAGCTGGAGGAGGTTACAGAGATGGGGGGAGGGGCGAGGCCATGGAGGAATATGAAAACAAGGATGAGAATTTTAAAATCGTGGCATTGCTGGCGAGCACAGGAGTGATGGGTGAACAGGACTTGGTGCAAGTTAGGATATGGGCAACAGAGTTTTGGATGAGCTTAAGTTTATGAAGGATGGAAGATGGGAGGCCGGCCAGGAGAGCATTGGAATAGTCAAGTCTAGAGGTGAAAACAACATGGATGAGGGTTTCAGCAGCAGATGAGCTGAGGCAGGGGCAGAGATGGACGATGTTATGGAGGTGTAAGTAGGCGGTCTTGGTGATGGAGCGGATATGTGGTCAGAAGCTCATCTCAGGGTCAAATAGAACACCAAGGTTGCGAACGTTCTGGTTCAGCCTCAGACAGTGGCCAGGGTGAGGGATGGAGTCGGTGGCGAGGGAATGGAGTTTGCAGCGGGGACTGAAGACAATGGCTTCGGTCTTCCCAATATTTAGTTGGAGGAAATTTTTGGTCATCCAGTACTGGATGTCGGACAAGCAGTGTGACAAATCAGGGACAGTGGAGGGGTTGAAGGAGACCAAAGGAGGGCAGGGAATTCTCCTGATAGTGCCATGGGATCTTTGGCGTTCACCTGAACAGGCAGTTTAACGTCTCATCCGAAAGACGGCACCTCCGATAGTGCAGCAATCCCTCAGTACTGCGCTGGAGTGTCAACCTGGATTTGGTGCTGAAATCTCTGGAGTGGGGCTCGAACCCACAACCTTCTGGCTCAATATCAAATCAACTCAAAATTCTGCATGTGCCATATTGAGTTAGTTTTGGTTCAAATCTGCCATCATGGTATTTAAAGACATAAGCAACTTTTCTTTCCCCCTCAACACAACACTTGACATTTCCCAAGATGAGGTGACAGGCAGGTGATCTGGTCCAATCTATTGCCAACAGTGCTCTTGAACTGGCTGATAGTAAATTTGCTGCTGATTGCCATCCCATGATCCCTTAACCCCCCCCCCTCCACCCGAAGCCCCCTCTCACTAACTCCCCTGATAGCACAATCAATGTCTTACTGTTTTGGAGATCAGATGCCTCATCCTCCCACATTCTGCATGCACTGATGTATTTACACATAGTATCATATTCAAGGGATTAAATAACCCTAGAAATGAGCCCCGAGAGTAGCAGCGACAGAAGGCAGTCCTTACAGATTATGATCCATTTCTGGAAATACAAAAATAGCAGAAAAATAAAAGATAGAGCAACTAACTTTATGTCCTACATTTATTAAAAAAGCAACTGTATGTCACATTTCAAATGAAGTAGTTTAAAAAGAACACATTTCTCAAAGCGTACAAACCGTGGAATATTATATACTAGCAGCATCCAAATGTTAAAATTTACTACAAACCATGACAGTCTTTGTACTGACGAGCTACAGACAACACAATTTACAGCAAACTCTGTTTTTCGTAGTGCAGATAAACAAAACTTAATAAATTTAACAATTTAAGGTTAAATAATTTTAAATAATTGTTAAATACAAGACACTTTTCATTAGAGCTTCTGTACAAAGATAAACAAATTTGGCATTGTACAAGTGGTTTGCCGACTCACTGTGTACACACTCTATGGAGAAAGGTGTACAATTGATCCTACAGCCTTAAAAGAACTGTACAAAAATCAGTGAAGTTGTAGATTTAGTAGTGAGCCATTCAAAAGGCAAGTGTAGCTTTAAACATCAGAACACTGCTTATTTCAGGCACCAATGTCGATTCCTGCAAATGAACATTCCCTTAAAGTAATTATATCTAAACCTGCTCCATCAGACTAGTGCTAAATTCCAAACAAAGCCCTGCGGATATCACTAAAGTCTTATTGCTATGACACTGCAACAATGAAAAAAAAAACTTTACAAAAAATAGAGCACCTTTTACATTGAAGTTACTGTCTCAAGATTCTATTTTACAATATAAGAGGCCGTGGGGCTCTTCACGAGTTGAACTGCATGGTAAACACTGCTGGGTTTAACTGTAATCTTATCATTGGTGTGTTCGAGTGAACAGAATCAGACACGTAATTATAGCTACAACACTTATACCTATTTCTGAACAGATTAGTATAACATTCTAGGAGTTAATGAATCTTTCATCTAGTGCTTTCTATCATCGTCCTCAGCGTCTGTTACATCAGGACTTCTTGTCAATTGTGTTGAAGAACCATTCAGTAAATTTCCGTAACTGTGCGGCAGCAGTCTGCGACTCCTCTTGAAGCCGTAGGTTATCCTGGCGCAAGTGGTGGACCTCAGCCTGGAGCATCGCCTTATCTTCCTTTTCCTACTCAGAAAAGAATTACATGAAAAAACAATCTGTGCTGGTAGCTTCGCTGCACCTGGTGGGACTTTACCAATTGGGTCGTCCACTATGTAATGTGTACTTTCTCTGGGGAGCTGTGATTCATGCCGTCACTGCATTTGGTTGATGTTTTTAAAGCCACGCGATGTGGCACTACTTGACTGTTTAAGTTGGTTAGCAAGCTTGGCAATTAGTGTGAGATTAAACAGAACTTTAAAGCTTCAAGCTATCTAAATGTTTTTGCATTTTGTTCAGACAATGTTATATAAAGTAAGACACACATTTTCTCAAACTGTATTTCAATTTCAAGGAGAAATAACATTTTTTGACAAGCTTTACATCTTACGAGCTAATAACTGCAGTCTTGCAAAACTTTCGCTCCCCAATTACTTAAGATACACCTGCTTGAACGGTATGGCCGTTGGGAGGGAGGGCGGGCGCGCGGAGGGAGGGAAGGCGGGAGGATGGGTGCGCGGAGGGGGCTGGGCGCATGGAGGGGGCTGGGCGCACGGAGAGAGGGGGCTGAATAAAGGGAGGATGGGTGTTCAGAGGGACGGGGCTATATTTTTAATACTATTACAACTCATGAAATTTTGCATGGTGAAATGGATTTGAAAAACTATCAGGTTAAGAGGTGCTACCTTTCGAAGGTCATCCTGTAGCTGAATGAGAATGGTCTCCAGCTGATTCACTTTCCCAGTGATTGTGTTTGCAGTACTTCCACTAAATAAAAACATCAGAAAAAAAAATCAGTCAGGCACTTCACAAACATAAGCTGATCATTCCAGCCTTAGAATAATGTACGGAAGAGATAAAAAAATAAGTAACACTGGCAGCAAAAACAGAAAATGTGGGAAATGCATAGCAGATCTGAGTGTATCTGTACAGATAGAAGGCAGGTTAATATTTCAGGTGAAATCCTTCATTAGGAGTCATACAAAATTGTAAGATATAGATGAGGAAGGCCATTCTGCCCATTTTAGCTCATTCATCTTCTTAAATGATAGCAGGGTTTTTTTCAAGCATAACTGGGAGTCCTGAATGAAACGTTTCTTCCCAGGTGCTAGAGATTGTGATTTGGCAGAGTGGATGGCAAGATCCTGTGATGGGGGGGGGGGGGGGGCGGAGGGAAAAAGAGAGGAGGAGAGGAGAAAGAGAAGCCGGAGGTCGTGGCTGACGATAACCAAGATTAGTTGGGAATGGAGGTCCCACAGAGGAAACATCAGGAGCTAGGGAGCTGATTGTCTCTAAATGTCCGCACAGGCATCAAACAGATTAGGTACTTCAATGCTTGGCTCAACATATGGGATAGAAGGGAAGGGGCTCAAATTCTTCTCCCAATGGGACCTCCTCCAGGGGGAGGAAGAGAGAAGACTGCACCATCACAATAGCCTTCACCTTGGCTGACACAACAGTCAAGATAAATAATATGGGGGAGGGAGAAATTTTCACCGGAAAAGCAAAGGGGAGAAGATAAGATTGTGACCCGCTCTCCGAAAGCTTGTGATTTCAAATAAAGCTGTTGGACTATAACCTGGTGTTGTACGACTCCTTACATTTGTCCACCCCAGTCCATCACCGGCATCTCCACATCAGAGGTAGGTTAGGGAGATACAACAAGGAAGACAGAATGATCAAAGATGTATGTATATGAATGGTAGGAGGAAAGAAATTAAGTGGATGAGTTAGAATTGAAGATGAATGGGAGCAAATATGATGGGATTTACTGAAATAACCAAAGGTGGAAGATGAGAGAGGAACAGATGTGCAGGGCTGTTGTTTTGTGAAAGAGAGAAGGAGGGCACAAGGTGGCACTGTTTGTCAGGAAAGGAACTGGAAATTTGGCACAGTACCTTTGGATGAACTGGAAGATAGAAAGGGGAAAATTATCTGTGGTAGGAATTTGCTGTAAATCTAAATAAAATCGAGGAGATGGAGGTGATGAAGATTAAAAGAAAGTCCTCAGTTTGAATCCTGGAAGATTTTAATCTTTTGACAGATTGTCCCCACTGTAAATCTCAATCTGTAAAGCTGAGGGAGTTTATTGAAGTACTTCAAGAATATTTTGTTACAGGTGAACAAACCCACAAAGGGATAGGCAATATTGGATTTGCTTCTAACTAATGAGGGAATATTAAGACAAATTGAAGTAAGAGGAACATTTGGAGTTTCATGATAACAGTGTTGTTACTTTTAAGGTTAAAATGAGGACAGAAACAATGATAAATATTATTAAATCGAATTTCAGGAGAACATTAAGATAATGACATGCTGTATGAAAGGAATAAAATGGGAAGAATTAGGTGAATGAAGGGATATGGTGGGAATATGGGAGTGTTTTAAGGAGATACATTTTACATCGCAGATGTTGTTTATCCCAGAAACAAGTCACCATCCAAACAAGAGCAAAACCAATATGAATGAAAAGGGAAGTCATGACAGCATTGGAAAGAAAGGACAGCGTAAATGTACAGGGAAGGAACAGGATAGGGAGAAGTATAAAATCAAGCAGAGGAAGGCCAAGAAATTGATGAGAAGTGTGAAGAGGGAACATGAGAGGAATACAGCGGAAAATATAAAGGACAGTAACAAAGGGTTCTTTATCAGAGGCAGGAGAGGGGAAGAGGGAGGCTAGTACAGAGGGAGACTGGACTGTTTTACCAGTGGCAGTGTGGGAGTGGGGTCTGAGAAAGGGAAGTGGTGGAATTGCCAAATCATTATTTTGTGAGGGGAGAGAGGGAACAGCATAAGGGAGAGGGAACAGCCTGGAAACCCTTAATATCACAAGGGAAAAATAGTAGAAAGGTTTTGGAAGCTAAAGGTAAACAAGACTCCAGGCTCTGGCTGTTTCCATCTAAGAGAGCTGGTAGAGGAGACTGCAAATCCCCTCATCAATTTCTTTCAAAGCTTATGGGAATCGGGTAATGTCCCAATGGATTGGAAAGTAATGACTGTGACCCTTATAAAAGGGGAAAAGGAGGGACCCTCAAATTAGAGACATGTGAGCCTTACCTCGATTGTGGGAAAAGTGAGACTTTGATAAGGGATCATCTGGAAGGACAGGGTCTGATTAAAGAGAGCCAATATAGGTTCAGAAAGGGCAGGTCGTGTCTGACCAATTTACTGAATTCATTAGAAAAGGTTACAGATCTGGTGGTGAGGTATCTGGGTGTTGTCTACCTGGATTTCAGGAAAGCAATTGATACTATCGCACATAACAGATTAATTCACAAGGTGTGCGCCTGTGGGATAGATGGCAAAATATTAGGCTGGATTGATGTGTGACTGAAAGCTAGATAACAAGGAGTGATGGTGCTTGGAAAGTGGTTGGCAGTGGAGTATCAGGGGTTGGCGTTCAGACCTCTGTTTACATTTATAAATGACTTGGAGGATGGAATATTATCCATGGTGCCTAAGTTTACAGATGATATCAAATTGGATCCAGCAACTCATAATGCTAACTGATGTGTGATAATGCAAAGGATGGCGTTTAACACAGTTGAGTATAAAGTCATAAGGTGAAATAAGCAAGAATGTGGAGCACCTATTAAATGGTAACATGTTGGAGATAACAAAGCAGCAAAGAGAACTAGGGGTTTTGGAACATAGAACATTATGTTTGATGTTTGCAAGTGGTCACAAAAGTAAATAAATTGTTGGGATGTAAAGCTAGGGTGTGATTTATAAGTCAAACCAGGTGTTCAGTTTTGGTTTCCGTATAAAAGAAAGGATCTGGAGTTATTAGAGGAGTGTTGGGTAACGTGGGTGGAAAGGGTTAAAATGTAGAGTGCTGACCCCAGTAAAATAAAAACAGCACCAAAGTGTGGGCAGAAATCTCTGTGTGCCATCATGCTGAAAAGGCAGATTCTACCGGCATTCTATGAACCTTGAAGCTATCCATATATGTGCTGACTGCTACTAAACTTAATTAAAAGGAAGATCTGGAAGCCTGGGAAAGTAAAGATAAGAGGAACTTGCTTGCTTTAGTTTGTAGAATGGATAAAACGTTGATTGAAGGTCAAGTCTGCCTCACCCATATCAATGGACCATTGTATCATGTACACTGTAGCTCAGAAATGTAAAGGGGTATGTGAACCAGGTGTGATTAGGTCATGCTGCCATGCTGGACATGTCATACAAGGGCATCTTCATAAGAAACTAAGGTACATTAATCAAGTGTATTGTAACGGGAATTTGGATTCTACCTGGGAAGATTGATGTGGCGATGCCGGTGATGGACTGGGGTTGACAATTGTAAACAATTTTACAACACCAAGTTATAGTCCAGCAATTTTATTTTAAATTCACAAGCTTTCGGAGGCTACCTCCTTCCTCAGGTGAACGATGTGGAAATTTCCACATCGTTCACCTGAGGAAGGAGGTAGCCTCTGAAAGCTTGTGAATTTAAAATAAAATTGCTGGACTATAACTTGGTGTTGTAAAATTGTTTACAATTGGGAAGATTGAGTTCAAGAACTGTAACTCAAAATACATTGTTTCCCTAGCCAAGCTAGCTTGGTTATGAGTATTTAACTTTATTTGAGGTATTAACACTATGAATTATGAGCACATTGTCTTACTGTCATTAATTGAACTTGCATAACTAAGACGACTCGTTCACAGGAAAAAGGATATGGAATTATTAGAGGAGAAAGGAGAAGGAATGGAGGACTATTAGTTCCAGAACAATAAGGAATCTGATGGGAGGTTTGGAAGGGTAGGCTAGATGGACCCAATGGTATTCTGCTCAAGAACATTACTGTGTTATTATGTGCAGAGCTTATTGGAATGTTGGTTCTTAATGAAGGGAGCCTGAGGCAAGGGAAGGCTAAATTAACATAAAGGGTTTCTTTTTTAATTTGTCTCAGGATGTGGGCGATGCTGGCAAATACACATTTATTGCCCATGCCTAGTTGCCCTGAGGTGGTGGGCCTTCATCAAAGTGATTTGTTTTTTAAAAAAACAATAACTGATTTGCTTGGTAGGCCACTTCAGAAGGCACTGAGAGACAACCACGTAGTGTGGGACTGGAGTCATGTGTAGGCCAAACCAGGTTAGAGAGCAGGGGTGGGGGAGGGGGGCGAGGGGGAGCAAGTTTCCTTCCCTGAAGGAAATTAGCGAACCAGTTGTGTTTAATGGCAATCCAGCAGCTTTTATGGACATTTTATTCTCTTTATACAGTTATTGTATTGTATTTCCCTTAATATCTTTAAATTGTAAATAAATTAGGTTAGTTGTTTCAGCCAGTCTGGGGTGAGGAATTCCATATTTAAAATTTGCTTCCTGATGAGCTCTTGAAATTGGGAATGGAGACTGAAGTTTATGCTCTTTAAATAAAATTGAAATACTATTTTTTAAAATTAACTCTGCAGAATTTAATAACTAATAAGTGATTATCATTTTGATAAGATTTCCCAAATGTGGGGGAGCATTCCTAAGTTTAAGTGTTAAATAAAACCAGTGCAGATAATTTTCAGGAGTAAAAAATAATTTGGCAATGGAATACTCTCTGCTTTTATGTAAAGAAACTTTTAACATGTTGTTGCTATTTGGAGTGAACTCTTATCTTAAACAAGCTGCTAATGGGGACAGATGGCAACACTTTCCCTCACATGGGAGTTTAAGAGGAATCATATTACACGAGACAAACGTGAACTCATCAATTTCACAGATCCCGCTGGCAGAATGCAGAACTTAAGAGTTCCCAATCAATCCCGTTTAATCCATATTTATTTATAGTGACTGGAGCCTAATACTATGCAGTTTCGCTGGTGTGTCAGCAAGACCAATGTAAGAGCCTTACACACATGCAGAGAAACACAGTGTCTCTCACACACACATCTCAATATCTTGGTTTTGACTATTCTGAAGATTTTATAAATCACTGCTGTGATAATACAATTACAATTGACAAGGCTTGTAGCTGGCTCTCAGTGTGTTGTGTGTGATGTAGAAAAATGTGGATTGTTTCCGAGTCAAAAGGAACACAACTCAGTTCCTTTCGTCGGAACAATTAATAATATGATCTGCTGGAAAAAAATCAGGTCCAGCCAGGCATCCAAGGTCAGCAGTTGCACGTCACGCCATCTGCTTCTACTCTTAAGCCTCCTGATTTGTTTGAAAGGCACGTCTCTGTGCCAATTGCTGCTATACCCACGGCTGCCCATGTTACTGGTCACACTCCAGGTTCTCCTGTTGGGTGTGAAAGTCTCGAGCGTCTCTCAACAGTCTCATCATTTCATTTCACATTGCCAAAGTTCCGCCCAATTAATCAGGAGGAATATGATTTTTTTTTTAGAAAAATATTCCAAACACAAACACTGGAAATAAACATTACAGCAGAACTTAGCTGCACATGTATTACATAGAAACAGGCCATTCGGCCCAACTGGTCTGTGCCGGTGTTTATGCTCCACATGAGCCTCCTCCCTCCCTGCTTCACCTAACCTTATCAGCATAACCTTTTCTTCCTTTCTCCCTCATGTGTTTATCTAGCTTCCCCTTAAATGCATCTATGCTAGTTGCTTCAACTATTCCTTGTGGTAGCGAGTTCCACATTCTCAACACTCTCTGGGTAAAGAAGTTTATCCTCAATTCCTTATTGGATTTATTAGTGATTATTTTGTATTTATGACCTCCAGTTTTGGATTCCCCCGCAAGTGGAAACATCTTCTCTGTGTCTACCCTACCAAATCCCTTCATAATTTTAAAGACCTCTATAAGGTCACCCCTCAGCCTTCTTTTTTCTAGAGAAAAGAGCCCCAAGCCTGTTCAATCTTTCCTGATAGTTATAACCTCTCAGGTCAGAATATGAGTGCAATGATGCTGAGGCTTTAACTTTCATAAAATAACAGATTGAAAATAGCCTGAGGTGTGCACCCATTTACAGCCACATGGAATCCAAGGTCCTAACTAAAGTCCCAGCAAATGAACCTGTAGCAGGGGGAGGTATGGTAAACTGAGCACATACACTCCATCACATTCAGCTAGTGCTCTAACAACAAATCATTTTACACAACATTTTAGAATGATCTCCATTTTAACTCGTGAGGCAGCGAAATTGAATTACTGCGTTTGTATGTAGTGTGCCTTGGGAAATGTTCATCAGAGCTGGTTTTAATTGGTACAGAACAGGGGGTTCACTACATCATGGCAGCAGCAATTAAAACGCATGCATTAATTCTGGCACAAATCTCATTTATCTTACTGACTTGACAAATTCCCCATGTTGAATGACCCATTTCTTCAACACAAAGCTGTTTACAATTATTTCATTCTGAAAAGGCTGACAATGAATTTTCTCAGAGCAGTTCTGGTAAATCTATTTTTAGAAATTTCAGCCTCATCGTTGCTGCTGAGCTGAGGGATCAGGATTTAGTAGTAGCATTATTTCCAATAACACGATCGATTTTTAAGATAGCTAAGGCAAAGCAGGCTTGAAATTCAACTTTGCTGTTATAGTTGTTTGAGTATAGTACCAAGGAGCCCCAGCAAAACTGACCTCAATGGGGGTCAAGGGGAAAACCCACCAATGGCTGGAGTTGCACCCGACACCAAGGTTGTTGGATCCAATCACTCCAGCCCTAGGACATGGCAGTATCCTCAACCTAACCATAGTTAGCTTCATCATCAATGATCTACCCTCTTACAAGGTTAGGACTGAGGCTGTTCACTGATGACTCTAGTGTTCAGCTGCTTTCTATAACTTCTCCAATAAATTAAGCACCTCATTCCAGCCTACAGCAGGACCTGGATAACATCCAGGCTTGGGATGACAAGTAGCAGGTAACATTCGCACCATGTGTCAGGTAATGACCATCTTGAACAAGAAGAGGCTCAACCACTCCATCCTGACCTTCAACAGCACTCCCATTGACCAGAATCATCGGGCCAGTTGAATCAACAAGAGCTAGGCAGTGGCTCATCTCACCCTCAAAGTCTCTCCACCATCTACAAGGTTCAAGTCAGAAGTGTGATGGAATACCCACCACTCACCTGGATAGGTGCAGCTGCAACAATGCTCAAGTAGCACAACACCATCCAGGACAGAACAGTTCACTTGATCAGTGCCCCAGCCACTGGACTCAATATCCACCCCCTCCACCACCATGGCACTGTGGCTGCAGTCTGCATGATCTACAGGATGTGCTGCAGCAACTCACAAAGCTTACTCCCACAGCACCTCCGTTCCCTGTGATCTTTACTACCAAGCAGGACAACAGCAATAAATTCCAAGTCACACATCATCCTGACTTGCACTTATAATGCTTTTTCTTCATTACTGCAGGGTCAAAATCCTAGAATTCCCAGTGTAACATCATGGGAGTACCATCAACACACAGACAGCAGCAGTTCAAGGAGAAGGCCCACCACCAACTTCTCAAGGCATCTAGGGGTGAGCAATAATGCTGCCTTGCCAGTGTCCCTACATCTTGAGAACAAATAAAAATCATGCACCTTATAATGTGTTCTAAGATGAAAGGCATCAATAGTTTCCAAATAACTAAGATCTGATTAGTTCAGCCAGAGTTTTACACCAGACAAAACTCCATCTTCTCTCTCCTCTTCCTCCTGTAATGCAATGTGTAGTTCACGCTGTATAAATGCAGTCACTCTTTCCCCACTGTCTAAATGGGGACTCCGGTAACCTTTGACCCATGGCTATTCATATGGTCTAATAGTTGAAGGGACAGTGGTTTCTTCGATAATTCTATTTACACTGAGGAAATGCGTACGACTTTGAACTATGTTAGCTGGAGGGTTTCTCGCTTTATTGTCGGCAAGATGATGCTGGAGTCGGGCTGTCTGCAGGATTTAGCCCTGGTGCTTTACTTGGTAGATCAACTAGCTAGGTCCTAAACAAATCTGTTTATATCAAGGAATTAATTGGATATCTAAACAAGCTGGTATCCAATTCACTTGGTGCCATGGCATAGGTTCTTTGATACTGGTTTTGATTGACAGCCCAATAGCCTGGAGGCTGCCCTGATATCTTGGAAAACTATTTTTGATTGACAGTTCTGTTTAATTGTGA
Source organism: Heptranchias perlo (assembly GCF_035084215.1). Taxonomy (NCBI): domain Eukaryota; kingdom Metazoa; phylum Chordata; class Chondrichthyes; order Hexanchiformes; family Hexanchidae; genus Heptranchias; species Heptranchias perlo. The sequence continues at coordinate 24,513,831 of NC_090329.1, forward strand.
AAGATAGCTTTTGATCTTCCTTTATACTAGTTTGGACATCAAAAGGAAAGAGAGAGGTCTAATCTTCAGTTTCTTATTTGGCTGGGTCCCTATGTGGGTTGGGCACTCCATCAGATTCATTTCTCACATAAAGCTTTTCATCACACACTCACGGTTAAATGTAACTGAAGATAATTGCCAAGACAATATAATAAAGAAAAACGTATGAAATTAATGATTGTAAACCCATGTCCTACCACGCTTGATCTCCCTGTTCCAGGGACCAAGGCAGCTGAGTTGCTTTGTTTGAGATGTTTCCTCTTGTACTTAGAATCATCTGCAAGTGTCCAAGTATAAGAATCAACAGTAATCTTGGTAACTCCTTAATGGCCAAGGCAAATCTACTGAATGTTGAACATCGACGAACACAAATAGAACGAGCTTCTGCATCACGGGTGAACTATTTTTTTTATATAAAACAAACCGTACTCAAGAATTTTCATCTGATGCCTCTTCTCAAGAGCAGTCAGTCAATTTAAATACTCAAGAAACTCTCATAAAATAAACTTCATAAAATGACCGGTCACCAGAATAAAATTTCAAGATGTTTTTATTTCGCAAGGACAAGTTGAAAGAAAAAGAACTAGCAATAGTTGTTGGGATAGACTTGAAAAAAAATACTTTGTGCTCATTAAGGCGAAGGATGTTGGTGTTGCAAATGAAGACACTTTGCATTTCAGGCACCCGGTGTCAGCATCAAACCTTCCCAGGTCAAGTATAACAGCGAAATTCAGAATAAAGCTCTCTCTACTCTTCCCCACCTCAGCAAAGCAGCCAAAGAGTAATATTGTCCCCATAATTTTTTAAAAATTTGCTCATGGGATGTGGCGTCGCTGGCGAGGCCAGCATTTATTGCCCATCCCTAATTGCCCTCGAGAAGGTGGTGGTGAGCCGCCTTCTTGAACCGATGCAGTCCGTGTGGTGAAGGTTCTCCCACAGTGCTATTAGGTAGGGAGTTCCAGGATTTTGACCCAGCTACGATGAAGGAACGGCCATATATTTCCAAGTCGAGATGGTATGTGACTTGGGAGGGGAATGTGTAGGTGGTGTTGTTCCCATGTGCCTGCTGCCCTTGTCCTTCTAGGTGGTAGAGGTCGCGGGTTTGGGAGGTGCTGTCGTAGAAGCCTTGGCGAGTTGCTGCAGTGCATCCTGTAGATGGTACACACTGCAGCCACAGTATGCCGGTGATGAAGGGAGTGAATGTTTAGGGTGGTGGATGGGGTGCCAATCAAACAGGCTGCTTTGTCCTGGATGGTGTCGAGCTTCTTGAGTGTTTTTGGAGCTTACCTCATCCAGGCAAGTGGAGAGTATTCCATCACACTCCTGACTTGTGCCTTATAGATGGTGGAAAGGCTTTGGGGAGTCAGGAGTTGAGTCACTCGCTGCAGAATACCCAGCCTCTGACCTGCTCTTGTAGCCACAGTATTTATGTGGCTGGTCCAGTTAAGTTTCTGGTCAATGGTGACCCCCAGGAGGTTGATGGTGGGGGATTCGGCGATGGTAATGCTGTTGAATGTTAAGAGGATGTGGTTAGATACTCTCTTGTTGGAGATGGCCATTGCCTGGCACTTGTCTGGCGCGAATGTTACTTGCCACTTATGAGCCCAAGCCTGGATGTTGTCCAGGTCTTGCTGCATGCGGCCATGAACTGCTTCATTATTTGAGGGGTTGCGAATGGAACTGAACACTGTGCAATCGTCAGCGAACGTCCCCATTTCTGACCTTATGATGGAGGGAAGGTCATTGATGAAGCAGCTGAAGATGGTTGGGCCTGGGACACTGCCCTGAGTAACTCCTGCAGCAATGTCCTGGGGCTGAGATAATTGGCCTCCAACAACCACTACCATCTTCCTTTGTGCTAGGTATAACTCCAGCCACTGGAGAGTTTTCCCCGATTCCCACTGACTTCAATTTTACTTGGTGCCACACTCGGTCAAATGCTGCCTTGATGTCAAGGGCAGTCACTCTCATCTCACCTCTGGGATTCAGCTTTTCTGTACATGTTTGGACCAAGGCTGTAATGAGGTCTGGAGCCAAGTGGTCCTGGTGGAATCCAAACTGAGCAGTGAGCAGGTTATTGGTGGGTAAGTGTCGCTTGATAGCACTGTCAACGACACCTTTCATCACTTTGCTGATGATTGAGAGTAGACTGATGGGACAATAATTGGCTGGTTTGGATTTGTCCTGCTTTTTGTGGACAGGACATACCTGGGCAATTTTCCACATTGTCGGGTAGATGCCAGTGTTGTAGCTGTACTGGAACAGTTTGGCTAGAGGCGCAGCTAGTTCTGGAGCAATTTCCACAACAACCATTCTTGGACCCGTTAGACTGACAAGGCTTGTCGAATTAGGGGCAGATCTGCGTTTAGAACCATCCAGGATCTGGATTAAAATTGTCCACACTCGGTCCATATAGGATCCTTACATCCAACAGATAGCGGAGACTTTCATCCCATCAGTCTGGGCTAGATTTGAACGAAAGCCCTCGTGCTTTATTCACTGCACCTCCCAGTTCCCAACGGCGTGGATCTTTGAGGAAAGATCGACGTCCATGTATCCTATTTTTCAAGTTTTTAAAGAAATTCAATCATTGTGAATATAACGATAATGGAGTTGTTGAGTAATTACAGCAATCAATCTCTATCAATTAGACCCTGACATGAAGTGAGGAAACCCCCAGTGGTGGAGAGCTTTCGGAACCAGAGGTCCAAAGTCACCTTTTCCCTCCCAAGCCTGTTACACTCACCACGTCAAGTCTCAAATTACTCAGATACTGTCTTCCAAAATGTTATTTTCTGAAAGAAATCTATCGAATTTGTATTTGAATGAATCAATACCAACTGTTTCCACAGTATCCCCAGGGAGCCTGTTCCATAGGTTAACCACTCAATCACTGAAATGTTGTTTCCGCAAATTAGTTTTGAATTTATCCCCCTTCCAGTGCAGACTGTGTCTTATGGTTCTACTGTTCTGGACAAAGTGAAGCAGCTTGTCATGGTTGACGTTATCCAGTCCCTTTAGAATTTTAAAAACAGCAATCATATCATCTCTCAACCTTCTCCTTTCCAGTGGACAATATGCCCAATTTATACAGTCGCTCCTCACAATCCAATCCCTCCATCCCCTCAATAACAACTCTGATATAGCGCCTTTGACATAGTAAAATGTCCCAAGACGCTTAACAGAAGCGATTATCAAACAAAATTTGACACCGAGCCACATAAGGAGATATTAGGACAGGTGACCAAAAAGCTTGGTCAAAGAGGTAGATTTTAAGGAGTGTCTTAAAGGAGAAGAGAGAGGTGAAGAGGTTTAGGAAGGGAATTCCAGAGCTTAGGGTCTAGGCAGCTGAAGGCACGGCCACCAATGATGGAGCGATGAAAATCAGAGATGCACAAGAGTCCAGAATTGGAGGAGCGCAGAGATCTCAGAGGGTTGTAGGGCTGGAGGAGGTTACAAAGATAGGGAGGGACGAGGCCATAGAGAGATTTGAAAACCAGGATGAGTATTTTAAATAGAATACAATAGATATCTAGTAAGGAATACAAGGTTCTGATTGTAACACAGGGCATTCAGGTGACATTTGCGCACTATTCAAACTGAGCTCTGATTAAAAAATGAGAGATTCATTTAGACCACCATTTACTAGAATCAAATAAAAATTTAAAATAGATCTTGATGAAGAGTCAATGAAGTAGTGTAGATATCACATTAAATCTAAATAAGCTATTTACTGAATAAGGATCAAAAGAAATTAGAACAAAAGCTGAGAGTAACTGAATGATTATAGAAAATTCAACAGTAAACTTACCATGACCTGTTCAACTACTGCACAAACAAAAGCATCTGTCAATATGTTTTAGTGTTAAAAGCACAACTGTCTGATACTATTGAGTGATGTATTATTGATACCACAATATAAGCATAGCAGCCAAAGTGCAGCAAACTCTGGCAATGGGCTTTTCTCATACCTGACTTCTAATGAATCTCTGTGTTGGGTTAATGCCAAGAGTTTGGGTGTATGACAGATACAGGAGAGAAACTGCATACATGGCAAGCTGGAAAGTTTGCAAAAAGACAACCAACAACTCCTAATATAGACCTATATATGCAGTGATTCTGAAAGTGCAGCGGGACATGGGCTTGTCACAGGTTAAGCTTCAGGTGCACCCCAGTATCCCACCACTTGTAGAACAAAAGATTGTGGCAAAATTGCAAGGATTTTCTCTCGTTCCTTAGAGAAATTGCACACTATTTTGGACCTGTTGCTAAATCTGATTATTAAACAGTTTTAAAATCGTTTATACAGTTGTCACACTGACACAAGGCACATTTCTCCCATCAATTCACAGAATATAAATCAGATCTCTCAAGAATCCCACCCACAGCATGTAGCAGCTTTTAATCCCTTAGCAATAGTAATAGGAGCAGGGGCCCGGGCGTGAGGGGAGGGGCCCCGGAGCGGCAATGATTTTTGTCAGTGAACTGCTCTGAAAATCTCACTCTTTGTGAAACTGTTGACGATAGTAGAAGATATGAATACTGATCCTTATAATTAAAATAATGCACCCGCTATTTTAACTGCTTTAGGCTTGTCTAACAAGTGGTATCCAGCACCATTATGAAGTGCCCAACCTTGTGGTTCGGACAAGACTTGATAAAATATATCATGACTGTGGCTGCTGGATCTGAGCAATGGGCAGGTGTCAGACTGTATTCCACAAACAAGAACTGGAGGAAGCCATTCAGCCCATCCAGCATGTTCCGCCATTCAATTAGATCACAGTTGATCTGTATCTTAACCCCATCTATATCCTTTGATACCCTTACCAAACAAAAATTTATCACTCAGTCTTGAGAATTTCAACTGACCCCCAGTATCCACAGCCTCTTGGGGGAAGAGTGCTAGATTTTCACACCCCTTTTGTGGAAAAAGTGCTTCCTGATTTCACTCCTGAACAGCCTGGCTCCAATTTTATTATGTCCTCTTGTTCTGCATTCCCCACCAGAGGAAATAGTTTCTCTCTATCTAGCCTATTGAATCCCTTTATCATATTAAAGGCCTTGATTTAGATCACCCCATAACCTTCTAAATTCAAGGGAACACAAGCCAAATTTATGCAACCTGTCCTCATAATTTACCCTTTTAGTCCTGGTATCATTAGAACATAAGAACATAAGAACATAAGAAATTGGAGCAGGAGTAGGCCAATCGGCCCCTCGAGCCTGCTCCGCCATTCAATAAGATCATGGCTGATCTGATCCCAACCACAAATCTAAAGAACACAAGAAGTCGGAGCAGGACCCGGCCACACAGCCCCTGGGCCCTCTCCGCCACCCACAGGGCATTGACCGATCCGAACTCAGCTTCATGTCCAATTTCCTGCCCGCTCCCCATAACCCCTAATTCCCTTTACTTCTAGGAAACTGTCTATTTCTGTTTTAAATTTATCTAATGATGTAGCTTCCACAGCTTCCTGGGGCAGCAAATTCCACAGACCTACCACCCTCTGAGTGAAGAAGTTTCTCCTCATCTCAGTTTTGAAAGAGCAGCCCCTTATTCTAAGATTATGCCCCCTAGTTCTAGTTTCACCCATCTTTGGGAACATCCTTACTGCATCCACCCGATCAAGACCCTTCACAATCTTATATGTTTCAATAAGATCGCCTCTCATTCTTCTGAACTCCAATGAGTAGAGTCCCAATCTACTCAACCTCTCCTCATATGTCCGCCCCCTCATCCCCGGGATTAACCGAGTGAACCTTCTTTGTACTGCCTCGAGAGCAAGTATGTCTTTTCTTAAGTATGGAGACCAAAACTGTATGCAGTATTCCAGGTGCGGTCTCACCAATACCTTATATAACTGCAGCAATACCTCCCTGTTTTTATATTCTATCCCCCTAGCAATAAAAGCCAACATTCCGTTGGCTTTCTTGATCACCTGCTGCACCTGCATACCAACTTTTTGATTTTCTTGCACTAGGACCCCCAGATCCCTTTGTACTGCAGTACTTTCCAGTCTCTCGCCATTAAGAAAATAACTTGCTCTCTGATTTTTCCTGCCAAAGTGCATAACCTCACATTTTCCAATATTATATTGCATCTGCCAAATCTCCGCCCACTCACCCAGCCTGTCACTATCCCCTTGCAGGTTTTTTATGTCCTCCTCACTCTCTACTTTCCCTCCCATCTTTGTATCATCTGCAAATTTTGATATGTTGCACTCGGTCCCCTCCTCCAAATCGTTAATATAGATTGTAAAGAGTTGGGGACCCAGCACCGACCCCTGTGGAACACCACTGGTTACTGGTTGCCAGTCCGAAAATGAACCATTTCTCCCAACTCTCTGCTTCCTGTTCGATAACCAATCCTCCACCCATGCCAGAATATTACCCCCAATCCCGTGATTTTTTATCTTAAGTAATAATCTTTTATGTGGCACCTTGTCGAATGCCTTCTGGAAGTCTAAATACACTATGTCCACTGGTTCCCCTTTATCCACCCTATACGTTATATCCTCAAAGAACTCAAGCAAATTTGTCAGACATGACTTCCCCTTCATAAAGCCATGCTGACTTTGTCCTATTAAATTATGCTTATCTAAATGTTCCGTTACTGTCTCCTTAATAATAGACTCCAAAATTTTACCCACCACAGATGTTAGGCTAACTGGTCTATAATTTCCAGCCTTCTGCCTACTACCCTTTTTAAATAACGGTGTTACATTAGCAGTTTTCCAATCTGCCGGGACCTCTCCTGAGTCCAGGGAATTTTGGAAAACTATCACCAAAGCATCCACAATCCCTACTGCCACTTCCCTCAAGACCCTAGGATGGAAGCCATCAGGTCCAGGGGATTTATCCGCCTTGAGTCCCATTATTTTACTGAGTACCATCTCCTGAGTGATTTTAATCGTATTTAGCTCCTCCCCCCCGAGAGTCCCCTGTTTGTCCAGTGTTGGGATATTCTTAGTGTCCTCTACTGTAAAGACTGAAACAAAATATTTGTTCAGCATTTTTGCCATCTCCATGTTTCCCACCATTAATTTCCCGGTCTCATCCTCTAAGGGACCTACGTTTGCCTTAGCCACCCTTTTTCTTTTTATATAACTATAGAAACTCTTGCTATCTGTTTTTATATTTTTTGCTAATTTCTTTTCATAATCTAACTTCCCTTTCTTAATCAATCCTTTAGTTACTTTTTGCTGTCTTTTGAAGAATTCCCAATCTTCTATCCTCCCACTAAGTTTGGCTACCTTATATGTCCTTGTTTTTAGTCGGATACTATCCTTGATTTCTTTACTTAGCCACGGATGGCTGTCATTTCTTTTACACCCTTTTTTCCTCAGTGGAATATATTTATTTTGAAAGTTGTAAAATAACTCCCTAAATGAACACCACTGCTCATGTACCGTCTTACCCTTTAATCTATTTTCCCAGTCCACTTTAATCAATTCCGCTCTCATACCATCATAGTCTCCTTTATTCAAGCTCAGTACGCTTGTTTGAGAATCAACCTTCTCACCCTCTAATTGGATATGGAATTCAACCATGTTGTGGTCGCTCGTTCCAAGGGGATCCTTAACTAGGACATTATTAATTAATCCTGACTCATTACACAGGACCAGGTCCAAGGTTGCCTGCCCCCTTGTAGGATCAGTTACATACTGCTCAAGAAATCCATCCCTGATGCACTCAATGAACTCGTCCTCAAGGCTGCTCTGCCCAATTTGATTTGTCCAGTTAATATGATAATTAAAATCCCCCATAATTATGGCTGTTCCCTTATTACATGCCCCGACTATTTCCTGATTAATACTTCTTCTAGCAGAGTTGCAACTATTAGGAGGCCTATATACTACGCCCACTAATGTTTTTTTTCCCTTATTATTCCTTATCTCCACCCAAACTGTTTCATTATCTTGATGCTTTGTCCCAATATCATTTCTCTGTATTACAGTGATTCCTTCCTTTATTAACATAGCCACCCCACCTCCCCTTCCTTCCTGCCTGTCCTTCCTGATTGTTAAATACCTTGGCATATTTAATTCCCAGTCGTTGTCACCCTGCAGCCATGTTTCTGTAATGGCCACAAGATCATACCCATACGTAGTTATTTGTGCCGTTAACTCGTCCATTTTATTACGAATGCTACGTGCATTCAGATAAAGAACTTTCAAATCTGTTTTGTGAAGCTTAGTTCCTGCTTTTTCCTTTTTTAACACTTTACCTATTACTCCATACCTTCTGTCCCTTCCTGTTACGCTTTCCTCTCTCTCCCTGCTCAGGTTCCCATTCTGGTGAATCTGCACTGTACCCCCTCCAAGGCCAATATATCCTTCCAGAACTGAACACTGTATCTCCAGATGGGGTCTGTACAACTGAAGCATCACTTCCTCACTTTCGGTTTCCAAACTGCTTGAGATAAAGGTCAACATCCCATTAGCCTTTTTGATTACTTTTTGCACCTCTGCATTAGCCTTTAGTGATTTATATACATGGACACCCAAATGCCTTTGCTCCTCCTCAGCTTTTAGTCTCTTACCATCAAGAAAATATTCCAAATTGCCTTCTCAGATCCAAAGTGGATGACCTCTCACTTCCCCACCTTGAACTCGATCTGCCACAGTTTTGTCCACTCACTTAATCTGTCTATATTCCTTTGTAACTTCCTGCTCCCATCCACACAATTTACTGTGCCTCCTAACTTAGTGGCATCTGCAAACTTGGATATACAACTCTTTATTCCTTCATCCAAGTCATTAACATGTATGGTGAAAAACTGAGGCTAAAGTACAGATCCTTGGGGAACACTTGTCATATCCTACCAATCAGACAATGTTTGTTTTATCTCTGCTCTCTGTCTCCTACCTCTCAACCAATTACCAACCCATGTCACAAGGTTATCTCCAATTCCCTGTGCTTTCATTTTTGCTAATAATCTCTTGTACAGAATCTTATCAAATGCTTTCTGGAAGATCAGGGGTCAACCTTGATTCAGTGGTGGCACTCTCACCTGAGTCAGAAAGGCTGACACTTCTGTGCAGTACTGAGAGAGTGCTGCACTGTCAGAGGTGCCATCTTTTGGATGAGACATTAAACCGAGGCCCGGTCTGCCCTCTCAGGTGGACATAAGAGATCCCATGGCACTATTTCGAAGAAGCGCAGGGGAGTTCTCCCCGGTCTCCTGGCCAACATTTATCCCTCTACCAACATAACTAAAAACAGATTATTTAGTCATTATCACATTGCTGTTTGTGGGAGCTTGATGTTCACAAATTGGCTGCCATGTTTCCCCACATTATAACAGTGACTACACTTTATTGACTGCGAAGCGCTTTAGGACATCCTGAGGTTGTGAAAGGCACTATATAAATGCAAGTTCTTTTTTCTATGTTGGTGACACTGTACAAATGTGCAGCCTATACAATAATCACTGATACATATTGCTTTAAAGCTATTCTTATTGGTGATTTTCATAGAATCATAGAAAGGTTACAGCACGGAAGGAGGCCATTTGGCCCATCGAGTCCACGCCGGCTCTATGCAAGAGCAATCCAGGTAGTCTCACTTCCCCGCCCTATCCTCGTAGCTCTGCAAATTTTTTCCTTTCAGTTCCCTTTTGAAGACCATGATTGAATCTGCCTCCACCACCTGCTAAGGCAGTGCATTCTAGATCCTAACCACTCACTGTGTAAAAAAAAAAGTTTTCCTCATGTCATCTTTGGATCTTTTGCCAATCACCTTAAATCTGTGTCCTCTGGTTCTTGAACCTTCCACCAATGGGAACAGTTTCTCCCTATCTACTCTGTCTAAACCCTTCATGATTTTGAATACCTCTATCAAATCTCCTCACAACCGTCTCTGTTCCAAGAACAACCCCAGCTTCTCCAGTCTATCCACTTAACTAAAGTCCCCGGAATCATTCTAGTAAATCTCTTCTGCACCTTCTCTAAGGCCTTCACATCCTTCCTAAAGTGTGGTGCCCACATCTGGATACAATACTCCAGTTTTGGCCGGACCAGTGTTGTATAAAGGTTCATCGTGACTTCCATACTTTTATACTCTATGCCTCTATTTATAAAGCCCAGGATCCTATATGCTTCTATGTTTAATTTTTCTGACATCGAATTTTGCATCACAGAACAATAGGTTTTCAAATTTACACCAACAGACATGAGCTGTAATCTCAGATAAAGATTATTCCAATGTACAAGCCTCTTGTGGCCCGAGAAGCATAAAATAACAGTTCAATTGTTCCAGAGCAGTTCAAATAACACAAGGTTTAATGGGAAAGGAACACTTAAATGCAACTCAAAGCATTAAACATGAACAATGAGGCCCAGGGTGCAGAGAATTGAATGTGACCCACTGCTAGACTTCATGGCCATTCACTGCTAAATAAAACTAAAGGGCTAATCCAATGGTGTTGAAATAAAATGTTAGGTTACATACTGGGGGTGCGGCCGTTCCCATTTGAAGAAGTTTAAATTCACTTGTAAATAGGATAGTTCCCATATGGCGGAAAGAGCTTGAGCACTGCCTTAGGGGAACCACAATCCAAGTGGTCAGGTGACCTCTATCCTCTCAGGACCCCACCACCAACCACCACCCCACACCAATATATATACAAAGCCCAGGTCTGGTCTGCACCCTCAGTTCTTTGCCTAGAAGAACATTAACTGAGATCCCAAATAACAGCAAGGGAACTGAAACTTTACAAAACCATACAGTTAAATGGCTTCAAATTACCAGCTCACACAAAGGGTGGTAGAAATCCAGAACTCTCTGCTGGGTGAATTGGATTTTCCCAAGACTGAGATATAGATTTTTGCTAGGCGGGTAAATGGAGGTGAGGTCCAGATCAGCTACGGTCCAACTGAATGGCGGAACAGGCTCAAGGGGCTGAATGGCCTGCTCCTATGTAGGTCAGGTCAGAGGTGAGGAAGCTCTGCTGGTGGAGGTTGATTCCTTCCGAAGAATAAGGACTACCACACCCACTGCAGGCAATCAAACATTGTTACTCATTTATTCAACCAAGAGCCCACACCTTCGAATCTGCTCGGAGCGCAGCAGTCCATAGTGAATGCAACCTGTGCTGCCAGCTCAAGATAATGATGCTTAGTAAAAGCAAGCATACTGTCCCAGGTTTCATTTTTCAGATGGCCTTGAGAATAGCTCTCTGCATATTGCCACAAGGAGGGTCCCCCACTGCTATTGAGTAATGCAACGAGTACAGTCCTTCTTTTAAATTCGAAAATAGCATGTGAGCGTCGCTGACAAGGCCAATATTTATTGCCCGTCCCTAATTGCCCTTGAGAAGGTGGTGGTGAGCCGCCTTCTTGAATCACTGCAGTCCGTGTGGTGAAGGTTCTTCCACAGTGCCGTTAGGTAGGGAGTTCCAGGATTTTGACCTAGCGACGATGAAGGAATGGCGATATATTTCCAAGTCGGGACGCTGTGTGACTTGGAGGGGAACGTGTAGGTGGTGTTGTTCCCATGTGCCTGCTGCTCTTGCCCTTCTAGGTGGAAGAGGTCGCGGGTTTGGGAGGTGCTGTCGAAGAAGCCTTGGTAAGTTGCTGCAGTGCATCCTGTGGATGGTACAAACTGCAGCCACAGTGCGCCGGTGGTGAAGGGAGTGAATGTTTAGGGTGATGGATGGGGTGCCAATCAAGGGGCTACTTTGTCCTGGATGGTGTCAGGCTTCTTGAGTGTTGTTGGAGCTGCACTTATCCAGGCAAGTGGAGAGTATTCCATCACACTCCTGACTTGTGCTTTGTTGATGGTGGAAAGGCTCTGAGGAGTCAGGAGGTGAGTCACTCGTCGCAGAATACCCAGCCTCTGATCTGCTCCTGTAGCCACAGTATTTATGTGGCTGGTCCAGTTAAGTTTCTGGTCAATGGTGACCTCCAGGATTTGGATGGTGGGGGATTCAGCGATGGTAATGCCGTTGAATGTCAAGGGGAGGTGGTTAGACTCTCTCTTGTTGGAGATGGACATTGCCTGGCACTTGTCTGGAACGAATGTTACTTGTCACTTATCAGCCCAAGCATCGATGTTATCCAGGTCTTGCTACATGCGGGCATGGACTGCTTCATTATCTGAGGGGTTGTGAATGGAACTGAACAATCATCAGCGAACAACCCCATTTCTGATCTTATGATGGAGGGAAGGTCATTGATGAAGCAGCTGAAGATGGTTGGGCCTAGGACACTGCCCTGAGGAACTCCTGCAGCAATGTCCTGGGGCTGAGATGATTGGTCTCCAACAACCACGACCATCTTCCTTTGTGCTAGGTATGACTCCAGCCACTGGAGAGTTTTCCTCCTTATTCCCATTGACTTCAATTTTACTAGGGCTCCTTGGTGCCACAATCGGTCAAATGCTGCCTTGATGTCAAGGGCAGTCACTCTCACCTCACCTTTGGAATTCAGATCTTTTGTCCACGTTTGGACCAAGGCTGTAATGAGGTCTGGAACCAAATGGTCCTGGCGGAACCCAAACCGAGCATCGGTGAGCAGGTTACTGGTGAGTAAGTGCCATTTGATAGCACTGTCGACGACACCTTCCATCACTTTGCCAATGATATAGAGTAGACTGATGGGATGGTAATTGGCCGGATTGGATTTGTCCTGCTTTTTGTGGACAGGCCATAACTGGGCAATTTTACACATTGTTGGGTAGATGCCAGTGTTGTAGCTGTACTGGAACTGTTTGGCTAGAGGCGCAGCTAGTTCTGGAGCACAAGTCTTCAGTACCACAGCCGGGATGTTGTCGGGGCCCATAGCCTTTGTTGTATTCAGTGCACTCTGCCGTTTGTTGATATCACGTGGGGTGAATTGGCTGAAGACTGGCTTCTGTGTTGGTGGGGATATTGGGAGGAGGTTGAGATGGATCATCCACTCGGCACTTCTGGCTGAAGATGGTTGCAAACGCTTCAGCCTTGTCTTTTGCATTCACATTCTGGACTCTGCCGTCATTGAGGATGGGGATGTTTACAGACCCTCCTCCTCCCATTAGTTGTTTAATTGTCCATCACCATTCGCGAATGGATGTGGCAGGACTGCAGAGCTTTGATCTGAACCGTTGGTTGTGGAATCGCTTAGCTCTGTCTATAGCATGTTGCTTCTGCTGTTTAGTATGCATGTAGTCCTGCGTTGTAGCTTCACCAGGTTGGCACCTGGTGAAGCCATTTTTAGGTACGTTTGGTGCTGCTCCTGGCATGCTGTTCTACACTCCTCATTGAACCAGGGTTGATCCCCTGGCTTGTTGGTAATGGTAGAGTGAGGAATATGCCAGGCCATGAGGTTACAGATTGTGCTGGAATACAAATCTGCTGCTGCTGATGGCCCACAGCGCCTCATGGATGCCCAGTTTTGAGCTGCTAGATCTGTTCTGAATCTATCCCATTTAGCATGGATGGTGTCCTCAGTGTGAAGACGGGACTTCGTCTCCACAAGGACTGTGCGGTGGTCACTCCTACCAATACTGTCATGGACAGATGCATCTGCGACAGGTAGATTGGTGAGGACGAGGTCAAGTAGGTTTTTCCCTCGTGTGGGTCGCTCACCTCCTGCTGCAGGCCCAGTCTGGCAGCTATGTCCTTCAGGACTCGGCCAGCTCGGTCAGTAGTGCTGCTACCGAGCCACTCTTGGTGATGGACATTGAAGTCCCCCACCCAGAGTACATTTTGTGCCCTTGCTACCCTCAGTGCTTCCTCCAAGTGGTTTTCAACATGGAGGAGGACTGATTCATCAGCTGAGGGAGGGCGGTAGGTGGTAATCAGCAGGAGGTTTCCTTGCCCATGTCTGACCTGATGCCAACCACGTCAAAGAGGCCATCCCCTATGGACAGGCCCTACGAATACACAGGATCTGCTCAGACGAGGAGGAACGCGATGGACACCTACAGACGCTGAAAGACGCCCTCGTAAGAACGGGATATGACGCTCGACTTGTCGATCGACAGTTCCGACGGGCCACAGCGAAGAATCGCATAGACCTCCTCAGAAGACAAACACGGGACGCAACCAACAGAGTACCCTTCGTCGTCCAGTACTTCCCTGGAGCGGAGAAACTACACCATGTTCTCCGCAGCCTTCAACATGTCATCGATGACGACGAACACCTCGCTAAGGCCATCCCCACGCCTCCACTGCTCGCCTTTAAACAGCCACCCAACCTCAAACAGACCATCGTTCGCAGCAAGTTACCCAGTTTTCAGGAGAACAGCGTCCACGACACCACACAACCCTGCCACGGCAACCTCTGCAAGACTTGCCAGATCATCGACACGGATACCACCATCACACGAGAGGACACCACCCACCAGGTACATGGTTCATACTCCTGTGACTCGGCCAACGTTGTTTACCTCATACGTTGCAGGAAAGGATGCCCCGGAGCATGGTACATTGGCGAGACCATGCAGACGCTGCGACAACGGATGAACGGACACCGCGCAACAATCGCCAAACAGGAGGGTTCCCTCCCAGTCGGGGAACACTTTAGCAGTCAAGGACATTCAGCCACCGATCTTCGGGTAAGTGTTCTCCAAGGCGGCCTTCGAGACACACGACAACGCAAAATCGTCGAGCAGAAGTTGATAGCCAAGTTCCGCACCCATGAGGACGGCCTCAACCGGGATCTTGGGTTCATGTCACGCTACACGTAACCCCACCAGCAAAAAGGGGGAAAAAATTTATATGTTTTTAAAAATTCTCTCTCTCTCTCTCTCTCTGCCATTTTGAGTTTCTTTCTGCCTGCCTGTGTAAAAGACACAATGTATATCGAGTGTACTGGGACGTGCTGTTCTCCGTGACTGGCCTGTTTGAATAACAACGACACCTTTTGATTGGTGTGATGCTGTCCCAACATAGTATAAGATATGCGATTTGAGAACCTTTTCATTCATTCATCTGACGAAGGAGATAATCTCCGAAAGCTTGTGATTTTAAAATAAATTTGTTGGACTATAACCTGGTGTTGTAAGATTCCTTACATTTGACCTGATGCCATGAGATTTCATGGGGTCAGGAGTCGATGTTGAGGACTCCCAGGGCCACACCCTCCTGACTGTACATCACTGTACCGCCACCTGTGATGGGTCTATCCTGGCGGTGGGACAGGACATACCCAGGGATGGTGATGGAAGAGTTTGGGACGTTAGCTGAAAGGTATGATTCTGTGAGTAAGGCTATGTCAGGCTGTTGCTCCTCCAATTTTGGCACAAGTCCCCAGATGTTAGTGAGGAGGACTTTGCAGGGTCGACTGGGCTTGGTTTGCCTTTGTCGTGTCCGGTGCCTAGTGGTTCGATGCCGGGTGGTCCGTCCGGTTTTATTCTTATTATGACCTTTCGTAGCGAGATTGTACAACTGAGTAGCTTGCTCGGCCATTTCAGAGGGCGATTAAGAATCAACCACATTGCTGTGGGTCTGGAGTCACATATAGGCCAGACCAGGTAAGGACGGCAGGTTTCCGTCCCTAAAGGGGAACCATTAGTGAACCAGATGGGTTTTTACAACAATCCAGTAGTTTTATGGCCACCATTACTGATGCTAGTTTTTTTTAAATTCCAGATTTTATTTAATTAATTGAATTTAAATTCCCCAGCTGCCGTGGCAGGATTTGAACTCATGACTCCGGATTATTAGTCCAGGCCTCTGGATTACTAGTCCAGTAACATAACCACTATGCTACCGTAACCGTCGACAACCATTTGGTTTGCATTGGCTTCGCTCCCAAAGGAATCAAGCAATTGCTGAGATTGACAAAAACCTTTTGTTCTGCCTACAAAAAAGGCTAGTATAGTGTTCACATTATCTAAGTGACCCTTCCTTCTAGATGTCAGAAATGTTGTAACTGCTCCTTAAGAGGGGGCTTACCATGCTTTGGACTTGAGACAATTGGCGAGTCAGCAGGTGGCCAGATGAACAGAAACCATGATTTGCTGGGGATCAGTTAGCGACTGACATTTATTCATCAGGTCACATGTTGATACATAAATTACTGAGGTATAAAGAGCGGGTGTTGGACAAAAGATTGTAGAATTTCCTTCTATTGCTAATCTGAAGATATACATACTCAATAATTTATGTAAATCAATGCAAGAGTCAGGGGAGAAAAGTGCAACATAGCTGTGAGGGTAAGTCATCAGAGCTGCAGGGGGTGGGAATCGCAAGGAGTGGGGATACTGCAGAACCAGTGCTACCTCAGAAGACTGCACCTCCTGCAGGCCGGTCAGAGAGCAACAACGAATGGTTACTGCCAGATCGACGTGCGGAATTACTCTCCTAACTAAAGGGAGGAATCATAATGGATGGAGCCGGGGGTGATGGGGGAACGCAAGTAAGAATGGAAAAGTGGAAAGTATCATACATAAATAAAAATCAGGTTGCAGAGCAAGTTAATGTGAACACTCAATTCATAGAGACACAGGTTCGGCAAATCAATTGTGAGCAACAAAGACTAAATCGCTGACACTCTTTACCCTTTTGACTTACCAGTTTACACTTTGCTCCATTATTCAGCGCACTTGGTGATGACACTTAAACCATCCTGAGCTGCGTGTGCACATTAAGTCAAGGTCACTGCGGTAGTTTCTGAAAGAATAACCTTGAGTTATACCTACCCTGTATCGTCAGGGTGATCCTTCCTGTCTGCTTGGGCAATGTGCAAAGATAACTCCTCAGCACCTTCCATGCTCCGAGGTGACTGCATGTCATTCAGTGTGCAGAAGGAGGAGACTCTCTGATCTGTAGGTTCAGAAATGAAGATCGTTACAGCACAGTGCAGGGAGTCACGTTCACAGAGAAACAAAAGGCCGTGTTACAGCAGCACACTGCACAGTCAGCCTAGTCAGAAAACTGCTCAGGCCACCCCACATTCAACATTACCTCCCCTGATTCAGTTAATGCCAAAGGCAGGTTTAGTGACATTCACAAAGTATTCAATTCAAATCACTCCCAGGACTCAATGTTTTTGCATCACCACTACAAGGAAAAGCAGCAGACATCAAAACCCTCAAAAGCTCATTTGCTTTGTGACAGTTGTATCCAGAAGCTAGCCCTGCGGTCACATGTCTATACACATTAGCAATAACAGACAAATTCATTCTGATTAGCTGTTTCTAATTGGCACAGTAGGGTGCCCTTACCTAAACCTCCAAAAACCAGCAGAATCCAGACAGACATTTTAAAGAAAGAAAGACTTGCATTTCTATCGTGCCTTTCAAGACCTCAGGACATCCCAAAGCGCTTTACAGCCAATGAAGTACTTTTTTGTAGTCACTGCTGGAATGTAGGAAATGCAGCAGCCAATTTACGCACAGCAAGGTCTCACAAACAGCAATGTGATAATCACCAGATAATCTGTTTTAGTGATGATGGTTAAGGGATAAATATTGGCCAGGACACCGGGGCGAACTCCCCAGCTCTTCTTCAAAATAGTGCCATGGGATCTTTTACATCCACCTGAGAGGGCATGCAGGGCCTCAGTTTAACGATTCATCCCAAAGATGGCACCTCCAACTGTATCAGTATGTTGTGCTCAAGTTTTTGGAGTGGGACTTGAACCCACAACCTTCTGACTCAGAGGCAAGAGTGCTACCAATTTGCCACAGCTGATGGTTGTATTTTACATACAACTGCCCTTGTTATTTCATCTAACCTTATCATGCAAACATGCAAAGGACCACAAAACAGGCACCACATTTACATCACGTCAACTGTGAAACCACAAGTCACCTCGGAGACAGGCACGATGGCGAACAGACCCAAGATCTTCCACGGATTCAAAGTCTGAAATTGAAGTTAAAATGACCCTTTAGCCTTTCCCATGTGATCCACAGGCCCATGATCACACTCCAGGGAGCACTCCTGCATATGTAATCAAAGTACGATAGCATTCCCAATGAAGGGCTCAAAAGCTTCGTAATAAGAAGTCCTAAAGACCACTTAATTATAGTTAGAGGCTGATGGACCTATAACTAGCTTACTAACAAGTCATCTTCAAATTAGAAAGTATTAACAGGTGAAACTATCAGACAGCCCACTGAAATCATTCATTCAGCAACTCAGTCTAAAGAAAAATAAATGAATTTTCAAAATAAAAGTTACACAAAAGTGAGTAGACTTTGGAAATTTCCTGCTGTCTCCATTTGAGAAGTGAGAGTGGTCAGTGTGCACAGTTCAAAAAAAATCTCTGGAAAATCTGGTCAAAGATACATTTATATTCAAGTGCTTAACTTCTCCAACACCCTCCTCACTGACCCCTCCCGAGCTCCACCCTGCACGTGACCCCCCCTCACTGAATTCCCAAGCTTTACCCTACACAATCTCCAACTTTTCCAAAACTCTGTTGCCTGCATCCTATCCCGCACCATCCAGCGCACCCACCATCCCGTCCTCAATCACCTGCATTGGCTCCGTGTCCCTCTCCAATGCACTGAATTCAGAATCACCCATGATCTCGCCCCACCCTGACTCTGCCACTTCCTCCCGCCCTCTGTCCCTGTCCCTGTCCTTGTCCTTTCATCCCCCTACTCCAGCCTCCTGTTCACCACCCCCTCTGCCCATCAGTAACAGCACCTTTAGCTATCTGCTCCCTCACTCCTCAACCTGTTCCACCCTGCTACCTCTCTCCCTTCCTTTAAAAGCCTCCTTGGTCTATCCCTTTGACCATGCTTTCAGCCATTTCCTTTAACCCTACTGAAGCTGAGCATCCGCTTCCTCTCACTGACATTTACTTCTTAAAGGAGCTGTATAAATGCAAGCGATTGCTGTGCTTAATTCAGGAATGATATTCAATAGGAGTGAATGGGAGGCAGTTTTAGTGCATGGTGTTTCTATGCTTTGATTAGAATTATCTATGGATTTATCCGGAGTCTCTTTATACAGCACGATACATGATTTTATATTCAAACTCAGTTGTGTCTATGTGGATTGTAAATATAAACCCCTTTGTCCTCACACATTCCAACAGATGCAAATGCATTTTAATATTAGCTAACTGTAAAGATAATTACCAGGTTGATTAACGGGAGTAGATTACCACAGAAAGTTTTCTAAAATATAAAGACTTCTACAGTATGAAACACAGCAATGTGAGGAGGGATTTAGGACCAACACACAATAAATGTGCTTCAACCAGCTAGAAACTGGTTAAATGAATCCGAAGTTTTTTTTAAACAGAAGGATTTCTCCTTAGCTCATCATTGCCTTTGATCAAAAGTGTATTAACAGAAAGAGAATGTATAGCAAAGTAAAATAAAATAAAACTGCAGCTTAACGCATGGAATGACAAAAGGGTCAGATGTCACATTCTGCGAGGCTATGTCTGCGAGACCCCAGAGTCAGTGAATGATAGAATGACTACAAGATATGCACAGTAAAATGGGGATTAGGACAGATTATTTTCAGCACAACATGCAACAGCCGTGAAAGAACTAAAGAGTGAAATAACAGACAGCCAAACCTACAAATAGCAGCCATCACCACATCAAACATGCCAACTCCTCGACAGACACTTGCATCTCTTCAGAAAGAACACAATAGCTGGATGTTTTGCACTGTATCAAATAAACTAGTTTAAACGTTGTACTTTGTTAGCCAGAGGCTATTCACAATGCTAAAACAAAGCAAATTGTTTTGAACAGAATTTGATTCCTTTTAATATTCAGTGAAAGAAGGCATTCTATCCTTGGTGCAGAGTTCCAGTGAGTTGAAGTCAATTTCACAGTTGGTGTTTATTTTGGGCAAAACTAATGGAACAAATATTAGTTCCTAAATTATCAAATGGAATCAAGCAGCTTTTAGTTTTAAAATTAACCACAGTCACTGATTCATTAAAAAAGGCTTGAGAAGGGCAAAAGCAAACGGGTTACTCACTCCTGATCACTGATATCAGTGAGGACAGGATCAGGTTTGGCTGTGATGCCTCTCATGGTCAAACAGCCTCCAGACAATCACCAAACACGATGAATGGCCACTTGGGCAAAGTACCAGAGAACTGCCAGCATCAGTGGAACTGCACCTCAGTGCAAAGTCCCCACCACTGGCACAGAAAGGAAGAAAACTGATTTTAAAAAATATTACCAATGATTTCCTGGTTCTATAACATTTTGTTGCAGTTATAGTTTGTATGGTTAATGGCTGTTTATCAATTCCCTGCATCCAAAGACTGGATGCCAGCATCTATATCACCAGAGAGCCCTGAACTGAGTTTATGTTTCAGTTAATGAAAGCAACAGAAAATCTCACACTACATTAGACAGCAATTTCCAATTTATTTTACCTTGAAGAAAGAACGCACATGACAGTTCTGGAGAAAGAGATATAACACTTTCAAATGGAAGTAAACAAAAACGTTGCACACTACGCTCAAAAGAGCATCACACAAAGACCCACTGAGTGACTCATTGAGCAGCTGCAATACAGTTTATCATTCAGTCCTAATGTGTCCTTTCAAATTTCTGTCAGGGTTTCCAAGTGTCATGGTCTTACCCTGAATAAATTGCAGATTTTACAAATATTCAGATAATTACTTTTTAAAAAATCCTTACAAGCTTGTAACCAGATAATTATTACTAATCAATGTGAGCACTATCAAAAAATTGAGAAATATAAAATTCAGAGCATGAACACAAGACACTTTTTTTTAAAAATAGCACCAGATACTTGCTGATTTTTGTGTGGTGGATTTATTCTCAATTAAGTCAGTGAGAGAAGATGCAATACTATATGGAAGCTTGGTCAGCCTTCGCTCAATGGTAGCACTCTCTATGTTAAACTTGTATAGAACCTTGGTTAGACCACACCAGGAGTATTGTGCACAGTTCTACTCTCCATATTATAGAAAGGATGTAGAGGTATTGGAGAGGGTGCAATAAAGATTCACAAGTATATCAGAACTGAGAGGATATCCTTATCAGGAAAGGCTGATCAGGCTGGGGTCCTTTTCTCTAGAAAAGAGAAGGCTGAGGAGTGACCTGATAGAGGTCTTTAAGATAATGATATGGTAGACAGAAAAAATGTTTCCACTTGTGGGGGAGTCCAAAACTAGAGGTCATAAATATAAAATAGTCGCTATAAATCCAAAAGGGAATTCGGGAGAAACTTCTTCACTCAAAGAGTGGTAAGAATGTGGAACTCGCTACCACAAGGAGTAGTTGAGGCAAATAGCATAGATGCATTTAAGTGGAAGCTAGATAAGCACATGGAGGAGAAAGGAATAGAAGGATATGCTGATAGGGTGAGATGAAGCAGGAAGGGAGGAGGCTCGTGTGGAGCATAAACACCAGCATAGACCAGTTAAGCTGAATGGTCTGTTTCTGTGCTGAAGTTTCGATGTAACCCGATATAACACTAGCCTGGGCCAGAAGGTTGTGGATTCAAGCCCCACTCCAGACTCTAGAGCACAAAATCTAAGGCTGACAACCCAGTGCAGTGCTGAGGGAGTGCTGCACTGCTGAAGATGCTGTCTTTCAGATGAGAAAGTTAAACAGAGGCCCCGTCTGGCTGTTCAGGTGGAGATTAAAGATCCCACGGCACTAGTCGAAGAGCAGGGGAGGTCCTCCTGGTGTTCTGGAAAATATTTATTCCTCAATCAATGCAATCTAAAATACATAAACTGCTTAATTATCTTACAGCTGTTTGTGGGACCTTGCTGTGTATAAATTGACTGCCAAGTTTTCCTACATAACAACAGTGACTACACTTCAAAAGCAATTCATTGGCTGTGATGTGATTGAGGACATTCTGAGGGCATGAAAGGCCCTGTATCATAGTAGGTACAGCCATAGGTAGGGAGGCGGCCATTTGGCCCATTGTGCCTGTGCTGGCTCTTTGAAAGAGCTATCCAATGAGTCCCATTCAGCTGCTCTTTCCCCAAAGCCCTGTAAATTTTTTCCTTTCAAGTATTTATCCAATTCCCTTTAGAAAGTTACTTTTGAATCTGCTTCCACCACCCTTTCAGGCAGTGCATTGCAGATCTTTACAACTCGCTGCATAAAAAAAATGTTACCTCATGTTGCCTCTGGCTCTTTTGCCGATCACCTTAAATCTGTGTCCTCTGGTTACTGAATCTTCTGCCATGGGAAACAGTTTCCACTTATTTACTCTGTCAAAACTGTTCATGATTTTGAACACCTCTATCAAATCTCCCCTTAACCTTCTCTGTTCTGAGAACAGACCCAGCTTCCCTAGTCTCGTCACATAACTGAAGTCCCTCATCCCTGCTTCTTCGACAGCACCTCCCAAACCCGCGACCTCTACCACCTAGAAGGACAAGAGCAGCAGGCACATGGGAACAACACCAACTGCACGTTCCCCTCCAAGTCACACACCATCCCAACTTGGAAATATATCGCCGTTCCTTCATCGTCGCTGGGTCAAAATCCTGGAACTCCCTTCCTAACAGCACTGTGGGAGAACCTTCACCACACGGACTGCAGCGGTTCAAGAAGGCAACTCACCACCACCTTCTCAAGGGCAAATTAGGGATGGGCAATAAATGCCGGCCTTGCCTGCGATGCCCACATCCCATGAACGAATAAAAAAAAAATCTCTTCTGCACCCTCTCCAAGGCCTTGACATCCTTCCTAAAGTGCGATGCCCAGAACTGGACGCAATACTCCAGCTGAGGCCTAACCAGTGTTTTATAAAGGTTTAGCATAACTTTCTTGCTTGTTTACTCTATGCCTCTATTAATAAAGCCCAGGATCAAATATGCTTTTTTTTTCAAACTGCCTTCTCAACTTGTCCTACTACCTTCAAAGATTTGTGTATGTGCACCCCCAGGTCTCTCTATTCCTGCATCCCCTTTAAAATTGTACCACTTAGATTATATTGCCTCTCCTCACTCTTCCTACCAAAATGCATCACTTCACATTTCTCTGCATTAAATTTCACCTGCCTTGTGTCTGCCCATTTCACCAGTCTATGTCCTCCTGAAGTCTGCTCTTATCCTCTACATTTCCGAGTTTCATGTCATCTGCAAACTCCGAAATTATACCCTCTATACCCAAGTCCAGGTCATTAATATATATCAAGAAGAGCAGTGGTCTTAATACTGACCCCTGGGGAACACCACTGTATACTTCCCTCTAGTCTGAAGAACAATCGTTCACCACTACTCTCTGCTTTCTGTCCCCTAGCCAATTTTGTATCCACGCTACCACTGTCCCTTTAATCCCATGGCTTTAATTTTGTTAACAAGTCTATTATGTGGTATTTTATCAAATGCCTTTTGAAAGTCCATATACACATCAACCGCACCATCCTCATCAAGCCTCTCCATTACTTCATCAAAGAACTCAATCAGGTTAGTCATACACAATTTTCCTTTAACAAATCCGTGCTGACTTTCATTTATTAGCCCATACTTTTCCAAGTGCCAATTAATTTTGTTCCGGATTATTGTCTCTAAACGTTTCCCCACCACTGACTGGCCTGTAATTGCTGGGTTTAATCCTTCACCCCTTTTTTGAACAGGCGTGTAACATTTGCAATCCTCTGGCACCATCCTCATATCTAAGGAGGATTGGAAGATTGTGGCCAGAGCCTCCAAAATTTCCATCCTTACTTCCCTCAGTAACCTAGACTGGGTGACTTTTCTACTTCGATTACTGCCAATCTTTTAAGTACCTCCTCTTTATATATTTGTAGCCTATCCAATATCACTACCACCTCCCCTCCTTTACTGCTACAATGGCAGCAGCCTCTTCTCTAATGAAGACGGATGCGAAGTATTCATTTAGTACCTCAGCCATGCCTCCTGAATGAATGAAAATAAATAAAGTTCTTTCTTTCTAAACGCTGAGAACTGCTCCACATGACTGTAAAGACAAGGTGGGGGACTTGTTTTGGGAATTCTGGAGAGATTGAAGAAGCACATGTGCAAACGGCGCGAATATCCAGTTCACATCACAAAGGCATTGCAGTGTTACATCCCTGGGTTAGGCTATTGTACAGTCAGACACTCAGACTGCGCATGGGTGTGACCAGCACTGCTGTACCCGAGAGACAACCTAAGGCAGCCCTGAAACTTGTCACAGTGGGTCCCCAAAGATAGCAGCTTTAAAACCCAGGCCCTGGCACAGAGAGTAGCAATTTCAATATTCTCAGCAAATATACATTCCATTGAGAAATAAAAACTCCACGGGAAAAATGATCCACCCGTGGCTAACTAAAGAAGTTAAGGATAGTATTAGATTAAAAGAAGAGGCCTATAATGTTGCCAAGAGGAGTAGTAAGCCTGAAGATTGGGAGAGTTTTAGAAACCAGCAAAGGATGACCAAAAAATTGATAAAAAGAGAAAATAGAATATGAAAGTAAACTAGCAAGAAATATAAAAATGGATTGCAAGAGCTTCTACAAGTATGTAAGAAGGGAGTAGAAAAAGTAAACATTGGTCCCTTAGAGGCTGAGACAGGAGAAATTATAATGGGGAAATCAGGAAATGGCAGATGCATTAAACAAATATTTTGTATCTGCCTTCATAGTAGAAGACACTAAAAAATACCAGAAATAGTGGGGAACCAAGGCTAATGAGAGTGAGGAACTTAAAGTAATTAATTAAAAGTACTTGAGAAACTAATAGGACTAAAAGCCAATAAATCCCCTGGACCTGATGGCCTACATCCTAGGGTTCTAAAAGAGGTGGCTGCAGAATTAGTGGATGCATTGGTTGTGATCTTCCAAAATTCCCTAGATTCTAGAACGGTCCCAGCAGATTGGAAGGTAGCAAATGTGACCTTGCTATTCAAGAAAGGAGGGAGAAAGAAAACAGGGAACTGCAGGCCGGTTAGCCTAACATCAGTCGTCGGGAAAATGCTGGAATCCATTATTAAGGAAGTGGTAACAGGGCACTTAGAAAATCAAGACTAGGCAGAGTCAACATGGTTTTATGAAAGGGAAATTGTGTTTGACAAATGTATTAGAGTTTTTTGAGGATGTAACTAGCAGGGTAGAAAAAAGGGAACCAGTGGATGTAGTATATTTGGATTTTCCAAAGGCATTCGATAAGGTGCCACATACAAGGTTGTTACACAAGATAAGGGCTCATGGGGTTGGGGGTAATATATTAGCATGGATAGAGGATTGGTTAACGGACAGAAAACAGAGTAGGGATAAACGGGTCATTTTCAGGCTGGCAGGCTGTAACTAGTGGGGTGCCGCAAGGATCGGTGCTTGGACCTCAGCTATTTACAATCTACATTAATGACTTAGATGAACAGACCGAATGTAATGTAGCCAAGTTTGCTGACGATTCAAAGCTAGGTGGGAAAGAAAGCTGTGAGGAGGACACAAAGAGTCTGCAGAGGGATATAGACAAGTTAAGTGAGTGGGCAAGAAGGTGGCAGATGGAGTAAAATTTGGGGGGAATGTGAGGTTATTCACTTTGGTAGGAATAGAAAAGCAGAATATTTTTTAAATAGTGAGAAACTATTAAATGTTGGAGACTTGGGTGCTCTTGTACAAGAAACACAAAAAGTTAGCATGCAGGTACAACAAGCAATTAGGAAAGCAAATGGAAGATGGCCTTTATTGCAAGGGGGTTGGAGTACAAAAGTAAGGAAGTCTTACTACAGTTGTACTGGGCCTTGATGAGACCTCGCCTGGAATACTGTGTACAGTTTTGGTCTCCTTATCTAAGGAAGGATATACTTGCCTTAGAGGCGGTGCAACGAAGGTTCACTAGAATTCCTGGGATGAGAGGGTTGTCCTATGAGATGAGGTTGAGTATAATGGGCCTATACTCTCTGGAGTTTAGAAGAATGAGAGGTGATCTAATTGAAACATAAAAGATTATGACAGGGCTTGACTGGGTAGATGCTGAGAGGTTGTTTCCCATGGCTGGAGAGTCTAGAACTAGGGGGCATCTCAGGATAAGGGGTCAGACAGTTAAGACTGAGATGAGGAGGAATTTCTTCACTCAGGGTTGTGAATCTTTGGAGTTCTCCACCCCAGATGGCTCTGGATGCTGAGTCATTGAATATATTCAAGACTGAGATCGATAGATTTTTGGGCTCTAGGGGAATCAAGGGATATGGGGATTGGGCAGGAAAGTGGAGTCGAGGTCGAAGATTAGCCATGATCTAATTGAATGACGGAGTAGGCTCGAGGGGCCATGTGGCCTACTCCTTCTCCTATTTCTTATGTTCTTATAACGTAATTGCTTTGAGTGAAAGAAAAGAATCACAAGCACTTGCAAATTTATGCAGCTCAACTGCAATTGCTCAGGATTGTATCTGAGAATGCAACACTTTCCAGATACCTTTCTTAAACTGGGACACTAAAGGGTGTTTCCCAAATGTCATCCACAGCAATCGCAGGAACATCAACCAGCTGACCTATGTGACAGGAGTAGGCCATTCAGCCCCTCAAGCCTGTTCCACCATTCTATTAGATCATGGCTGATCTGTACCTCAACCTCACAGACATGACAGACCCACCAGAGGTGGGGGCACAGTGGTATACAGTACTGGGAAGAAGCCCTGGGGGTCTTTAACATTGACTCTGGACTGCAAGAAGTTTCATGGCTTCACGTCAAACATGGGCATTGAAACCTCCTGCTGATTACCACCTACCGCCCTCCCTCAGCTGACATATTAGTACTCCTCCGTGTTGAACACCACTTGGAGGAAGCACTAAGGGTAGCAAGGGCACAGAACATACCCCAGGTGGCTTGGTAGCACCACCACTGACCGAGCAGGCTGAGTCCTGAAGGACATGGCTGGCAGACTGGGCTTGTGGTAGGAGGTGAGAGAACCAACATGAGGGAATAACCTACTTGCCTTCATCCTCACCTGTCGCTGGTGCGTCTGTTCATACAGCATTGGTAGGAGTGACCACTGCCACAGTCTTTGTGGAGACCAAGTCTTATTACACCAAGGACACCCTCCATCATGTTGCCATGCTAAGAGTGATAGATTAAGAACAGATCTAACAGCTCAAAACAGGGAATCCATGAGCAGCAGAATTGTATTCCACCACAACCTGTGACCTCGTGGCCTGGCTGGCATATCCCGCACTCCTCGATCACCATCAAGCCCTGGTTCAATGAGGAGTGAAGAAGAGCATGCCAGAAGCAGGAACAGGTATACCAGAAAATGAGGTGCCAACCCAGTGAATCTACAACACAGGACTACATGCGATGCTAAACAGCGGAAGCAACATGCTATAGACAGAGCTAAGTGATCCCATAACCAACGGATCAGTTCAAAGCACTGCAGTCCTGCCACATCCAGTCCCGAATGGTGATGGACAATTAAACAACTAACAGGAGGAGGAGGCTCCATGAACATCCCCATCCTCAGTGATGGCGGAGCCCAACGCGTGAGAGCAAAAGACAAGGCTGAAGCTTTCACAACCATCTTCAGAAGAAGTGCCAAGTGGATGATTCATCTCAGCCTCCTCCCGAGATTCCCACCATCACAGAAGCCAGTCTTCAACCAATTCGATTCACTCCACGTGATATCAAGATACGTCTGAGTGCACTGGATACAGCAAAGGCTACAGGCCCCAACAACATCCTGGCTGTAGTGATTAAGACCTGTGCTCCAGAACTAACCCTGCCCCTAGCTAGACTGTTCCTGTACAGCAGTCACACTGGCATCTCCCAACAAAGTGAAAAATTGCCCAGGTAAACCTGTCCACAAAAAGCCTACTCTTGATCATCAGCAAAGAGATAGGAGTTGTCAACAGCACTATCAAGTGGCACTCTCACCAATGCTCAGTTGGGTTCCGCCAGAACCATTTGGCTCCAGATTTTATTACAGCCTTGGTTCAAATATGGACACAAGAGCTGAATTTCAGGGGTGAGGTGAGAATGACTGCCCTCGACATCAAAGCAGCATTCGGCCACTTGTGTGGTGTGAATATTACTTACCACTTATCAGCCCAAGCCCGGATTTGATCCGGGTTTTGCTGCATGTGGGCATGGACTGCTTTATTAGCTGAGGAATTGCGAATGGAGCTGAACACTGTGCAATCATCAGTGAATAGCCCCACCATCACAGATGCCAATCTTCAACCAATTTAACAAGCTACATACCTGCAACCTATCTCATATCCCATAACCAATATCTGTATCTTATTTACTTGCCTGTCTCAGTTAGATATACCCGACGAAAACATATTTTTAAAGTCATCCATTATAACGCTGAACTGACAACTGACCCTTAGACCTCAAGGCTTTTTGACAGGGCCAATTTGGTTTTTTGATTATTTTTAACATGGAAATCCAAAGTGGAAAGAAAGCCACACGAGTGAGTCACTGGAAAAGCTGCCCACTGATGCTATTTTGAATCGTGTGCTATGAAACACGCTGCAGTATATTACTCATCCGGGACAAGTGAAAGAAAAACCTTAAACTGGATGCAGTCAAGCATTAGGTAATCTGTCTCGACATTCTGAATATATCCAGTGCTGCACACGTAGTTCTCACACTGACATAACCTTGAAAATATTCTTTACCTTGTTTCGTGTCATTAAAAACTTAGATTTTACATTAGCAACTAGAAAAGCATTGGGTCAGCACACAGTTTTTGATTAATTTTGCTTCCCGAGTCATTCACTTAACCTACGTAATATCTTCTTCAGTCCCTTCCTTTGTGAATGCCATGTTCTCTCTTCATCTGTATTGTCCTATAGCTAAGGGAGCACAGGGTATAATCACCGGACAGTTCCATCTCCTCTCTGATCTAACAGGAGGTACATCTGAGAGATAGGGTTGCCAACCCTCCAGGATTGTCCTGGAGTTTCCAGAAATTAAAGAATTCTGCGAGCAAACCCGGGAGGAAAAATCATAGGGGTGTTAAAAAAAAAGTCTGTCTATTTCGCTTTCTTAAAACAGTTTTGTTTATTAGTTATAAAAATTTTGGAGATGGGAAAAAAGCTGTTCCCGGGTGGGGCAGCTGGAGATCATGTGATGAAACCTCCAGGAATTCATCCAACCAGAGTTGGCGACCCTATTGAGCGATGCCAGAAGGGATGCCATTCTCTAGCTGGCTCAACAAACTGTCCCCAAAGACAAATGTCATGAAATTGGAATTCAAACTGAGGACCTCTAGTTGAGACTTGAATACTAGAGAACTGCAGGCTTCTATGCTACAGCATGCTTTCAATTATTTTGCATTTGAAACCCATTTGCTACAGTGGCTTCTTCTCAAGTTCCAACGCAATCCTCTCATTTAAAAGCTGTGATAACGTACTGTAAAAACCTGCTGTACAAGTCAGATTTGTGTCTGTATTCTTGCAAATATGGATCAATTTACACATAACCCAAATGGTAACTTTGAATCTGGATCTTGCATGCTTTCCATTTGAATTTCATTCGCCCAGACACAACCATGTTGTATATACTGTGATTTGCAAAATGACAAATCTAGTTAGGCTATCAAGTCGTGAATGTCCACAGACGGAATAAGAGGCCCAACCATCTCCACAGAAAGGTGCACAGGTGGCTTTTCTCTTTACCTTCAAACGCACGTGCAGCATCTACAAGGTTTGACCAGTCTAAGCCAGAAGCGGTATCTGGAAGAGGCATCAAGCCAGGATCAGTGAACCTTGACTTATCCACTAAAGATCCATCAGAGAACCAGAATTCAGCTGTGAGGATAAAGGGGGAAAGGTGCATTATTGTGTTATAATATGCATACAATTTGTATTCTTAAATTCTCAAGATTTTATCACCACTGTTTTTTTTGTAGGTACATGTGCCCTGGTCACCAGTGACAGATAGCAGAGTCCCTCCAATGAATCATGCCTCTGGAACAGAAGCAGTTCTCTGCACCACTTTTTCTGAACAATGGGCGAATCGCTATTTGTTTTACAGCACACTGCAGGGAATGTCATTGCTTATTTATAATTCGTTGGTATTGTTTTGTCAGTAAAAATCTATCCGGTCTCAGTGTTCTTCACATGACACGGACCACACTCTACTGTTCAACATGGTCGACTCTTTACGCCCCACTGAAGTGGCCTAGCAAGCCACTCAGTTAGAAGGCTCATCTTTGCCAGCGGCACCCACATCTCGAAGGGGAGGGGGGGAGGGAGAAGGGAAGGGGAGAGGGAGAGGGGAAGGGGGGGTACTGCCGGGGGATGGTAGCTGGATTGATTTGCAGTTTAGATTGGCCAATCCTTGGACACAATAATGGGTCGGGTTTTGAGCTCAAGCCTTTTCCGTCTTGTCTAACTAAGAAAGAAAGAAATACATGGTCTGCAGACACAGGCTGGTGAGAATTGGTAAGGAAGTCAGGCACGGAGTGAGAATTGTCTGTTTCAGAGAAATTACTTGTCAGAACAGGGTATTTACCCCACTAATATGGAATATTACAAGGAATATTACAAAACAAGTTGAAATTCATTGTAATCATTACTATTCGTTTACAGATTATATACAGCTTGCTATTTTATAATTGGCCTCGTCGCAATAGAGTATCCATCAGCTTGCCTTTTAGAAGGTAGAAGTGCAATGGGGGGGGGGGAACCATGTGAGATTATTGTGTCCAGTTCACATAACAAGGGGTTTTCACTGTTATAACCCTTGTATTCACGCTATCATATTAGATATTGGACAGTAAAGTTAAATCCAGATCGTAAGGGACATGTGATCCACTTATAGGAGAGACATTCATTCTCAGGATGTGGGTGTCGCTGGCATTTATTGCCCATCCCTAGTTGCACTTGAGAAGGTGGTGGTCAGCTACCTTCTTAAACCGCTGCAGTCCATGTGGTGAAGGTGTTATTCTTTGTAGCGGTTTTTGATACAATTGATTGGCTTGCTAGGCCTCTTCAGGGGGTAGTTAAGAGTCGACCACGTTGGTATGGGGCTGAGTCACGTATAGGTCAGAACGGACGGCTGGTATCCTTCTGTGAAGAACATTAGGAACCAATTGGGTTTTTATTGACAATGTGACAGCATCATGGTCACTTTTACTGAAACCAGCTTTTTATTTCCAGACTTTTAGTTCAAATTCTCAAACTGCCGTGGTGGGATTTGAACTCACGTTCTCTGGATTATTAGTCCAGGCCTCTGGATTACTAGTCTAGTAACACTACCATACATTACTGTGCCCCCTGATGCTGAACCTGTAGGAATATCTAGTGCAGACTTGAAATTTGTAACAGGTCTATCTATTGTGCAGGAATAAGCAGAGTCTGCATCGTGATCCGAGCTAGTAAGACACCTTGGCATTGAGACAAAGCTAATAAAGAGCTTGAGCTTTTGTGGTTTACAATGTCATCTCAACCCAGAGGCACTTTATGACCATGTAACAGATTGCAGACTGCGTCTTATCTTATATGTAAGCACGGGACTCGTTTTTTGATATTTGAATGCTACTACTGGCTCGCACAAGTCTAAATGCTATCCTTTGGCATTAAATGAGATATTTAAAAGAACATCTTAAATAACAAGCTTTCTTGGTCATTCTATCAGCATTTTAATCAGCGGACTGGAAGTTTAAGAAAATGTGCTTGAATGGGAGTGATAAAGGCTAAAGACTAAAGACTAAAGAATGCATCCTGACTTTAGCCTACTTACTCCACATCACAGAACTAGTCTTAAAAGTGAAATAAGACAAATGAAGCAGCAATAAAATGAATTACTACTGGTCCATCTCTTGTAGCATTATACACGGCGAGTCAAGACCAATTGCAGTCTTCAGGTGGAGCGGGGACAGAGAGCAGCGATAAATGGACCAGGGTGCACGGATGTAATTTGACCCCCATTTTAAAGGCATACATTTGTTCTTTTTTTTGTTAACACCCTCCAGTCAGTGGTAGTGCTGCAGTGCTTCCACTGGGAGTAGGGCGTAATTACAGCGTGTCAAGTTTACATAGGCAGTTCCCATTATAAATGTAGACATAGGAATACATAACACTAACATTAAGGAGATTACCAGAGAAAACTTGTAGGTAACAAACATTCAAAAACCAGAAAGACATTCTCCTCTTGCGATTTCTACAGATTGCAGACCCACTCTGTGTGGAGCTGAAAATACTTATCAAACACTTAAGCAGTGACTACCCCAGCTTGGAAATACTGGTGCTGAGAGAACTTTGCTCCAAGATGAGGTTATCTCATCAGAAATCATCTGAAAATCTCACAAAGTTTACAACAAAATGCACTTTTCTTACCATTCACAAACACTCTCGGCATTTGCTCTACATGAAGATCCCCAATCGCATGGGATTCCCTTCAATAGTTGCAGCAAATTTAGATTAGTTACAGCTTCAAACTAGTATTGGAAAATGCCCAACCAGCTATTTCACAGAAGGGGGAAACATTATTTTGCATCTCACATTCTGTGACTAGCAAAGGGCGAAATGTTGCTGGTGTTTACTCACTTCGTAGGCCCGAGGCGCTGGGGCTGAGCGAGGCACGTGGGGGTAGGGTGCAGTGGTACGGTGGGGTGGTGCTGAATAGGATGTCATTCGGCAGTGCTTGTTCAAGCATTGAACTTCGGGAGCTGTTGTACGAAGAGCCTCGCCGGTTGCTGCATATGCTTTCGTCAGAGAGCGTGCGATACAGAGACTTCCTTGGTGACAGGTTCCCAGAAACAGAAATCTTCACACCATGGGAAAAGGGAAGACAAGCAGCATTAAACACAAGATACATTCTTGAATCGAATATTGCAATACAATGTCATCCAAACGCTGTATTTGGAGTGTAAAGGAGTGCTGTTTAATTTCAATTACATTAAAAAGAAAATAGCTACTTTACAACTGCTATGGAGCTTAATGATTTATTCATAGAATGATACAGCATGGAAGGAGGCCATTCGGCCCATCATTCCTGTGCTGGCTCTTTGAAAGAGCTAGCCAAAATTTTTCTTTTCAAGTATATATCTAATTCCCTTTTGAAAATTACTATTGAATCTGCTTCCACCACCCTTTCAGGCAGCACATTCCAGATCATAACAACTCGCTGCATAAAAAAAAGTCTCCTCTCCCACAAGGGGCTTACAGCATCTCTAATGTTCGATTCTGCATTACCATCCTTCCCTGAAAGCACAGACTCATGTTGGGGGGTGTGGTTTGTCTAAGTTAAATGCCAGCGTGGCTCACTCTCGCCTGAGTCAGGAGGCTGTGGGTTCAAGCCCCACTCCCGAGCCTTGAGTATGTAACCCAGATTGACACCTCAGTGCAATGCTGAGGGGATATCGGCAGGATAGCAACAGTGTGGGGCATCTTACCAAGTCCTCACTGGATGTCCACGTATGCACACATTCCAGCATTTCCCGCCCTCCCTACCCCAGGGGCACAGAGACTGATTATAGAATTGTGAGGTTGTGGAATGTATTACCAGAGTTTATGATTGAAGCAGAGACCATGTCAACATTTAAGAATAGGTTGGAAATGTGTTTGAAGGAAAGGGGAATAAAGGGATCTGGGAAAAACGCAGGCACATGAGATTAGGATACTGCTCATGTGCAGGATAAACACTGACACGGACTGCTTCTGTGTTGTAATTTCTATGTAATTCTATGAATGAGCTTGGGATATGCCAGGGATTGAACCTGGTCCTTTCTGGATGGCGCAGTTATCGACCAGGCATCGGGGACCATTTATGATATTGGATTGAAAGCAAAGCTGATTATATTGATTTGCTTACTAGGTCATTCACCTACCTGCTGTAGTTAACATTTACAGGGTTACCTCTCCCAAACCATCCAGAGGTTTCCAGGTTAGTAAAAATCCAGACTTTATAGGTTAGTAACAATCCAGAGGTTTATAGGCAGCGGCAGCAGCAGCAACAGAGGAGGAGAGTAGCCTATAGGAACAGCAGTAGGCCATTCAGCCCCTCGTGCCTGCTCTGCCATTTGATAAGATCATGGCTGATCTGTGATCTAACTCCATATACCTGCCTTTGGCCCATATCCCTTAATACCTTTGGTTGCCAGAAAGCTATCTATCTCAGATTTAAATTTAGCAATTGAGCTAGTATCAATTGCCGTTTGCGGAAGAGAGTTCCAAAGTTCTACCACCCTTTGTGTGTAGAAATGTTTTCTAATTTCACTCCTGAAAGGTCTGGCTCCAATTTTTAGACTCTGCCCCCTACTCCTAAAATCCCCAACCAGTGGAAATTGTTTCTCTCTATCCACCCTATCTGTTCCCCTTAATATCTTATAAACTTCGATCAGATCACCCCATAACCTTCGAAACTCCAGAGACTACAACCCTAATTTGTGTAATCTCTCCTCGTAACTTAATCCTTGAAGTCTGGGTATCATTCTAGTAAACCTACGCTGCATTCCCTCCAAGGCCAATATGTCCTTCCGAAGGTGCGGTGCCCAGAACTGCTCACAGTACTCCAGGTGCAGTCTAACCAGGGTTTTGTATAGTTGCAGCATAACTTCTGCCCCCTTGTACTCTAGATATAAAGGCCAGCATTCCATTAGCGTTATTGATTATTTTCTGCACCTGTTCATGACACTTCAATGATCTATGTACCTGAACCCCTAAGTCCCTTTGGACATCCACTGTTTTTAACTTTTTACCATTTAGAAAGTACCCTGTTCTATCCTTTTTTGATCCAAAGTGGATGACCTCACATTTGCCTACATTAAATTCCATTTGCCACAGTTTTGCCCATTCACCTAATCTATCAATATCGCTTTGTAATTTTATGTTTTCATCTCCACTGCTTACAATGCCACCAACCTTTGTGTCATCGGCAAACTTAGATATGAGACTTTCTATGCCTTCATCTAAGTCGTTAATAAATATTGTGAATAATTGAGGCCCTAAGACAGATCCCTGCGGGACTCCACTAGTCACATCCTGCCAATGTGAGTACCTACCCATTATCCCTACTCTCTGTCGCCTTTCGCTCAGCCAACTTCCTAACCAAGTCCGTACTTTACCCTCGATTCCATGGGCTTCTATCTTAGCTAACAGTCTCTTATGTGGGACTTTATCAAATGATCTATGTACCTGAACCCCTAAGTTCCTTTGGACATCCACTGTTTTTAACTTTTTACCATTTAGAAAGTACCTGGAAGTCCATATAAATAACATCCATTGACATTCCCTTACCGCTACTTTAGTCACCTCTTCAAAAAATTCAATCAGGTTTGTCAGGCACGACCTACCTTTCACAAATCCATGCTGGCTCTCTCTGATTAACTGAAAATTTTCGAGGTGTTCAGTCACCCTATCCTTAATTATAGACTCCGGAATTTTCCCCATAACAGATGATAGGCTAACTGGTCTATAATTCCCTAGTTTCCCTCTCTCTCCTATAAAAGAGGCAGGAGTTGGAGGTCCAAGAGCAGCAGCGACGGCCGGAGAGGAGGAGAGCGGGAGAGCGCGTCAGGGAGAAAAAAACCCCAAAGTGACATCAGCACAAGGGAAGGAGCTGTTTGGTGAGTAGCTGGTGTGGTTTTTTTTTGAAGTCTTTAGTTTATTTCTGTTAATTTTAGTTAATAATCTAATAAATCGAGGCATGGCAGGGTACCTCAGTCCCATTGAATGCACATCCTGTGCCATGTGGGAATTCCATGACGCATCTTGTGTCCTGGACAACCACAAGTGCAGGAAGTGTCGTCAGCTGAAGAAACTCAAGCTCCAGATTTTGGAGCAGCAGCTGGTGTCACTGCAGTGCATCCGCGAGGCTGAGAGTTTCGTGGATAGCACGTTTCAGGAGGTGATCACCCCACAGCTTAAGAGAGTGGAGGCAGAGACAGACTGGGTGACCGCCAGACAGACAAGGAGGACCAGGCAGGTAGTGCAGGAGTGCCCTGAGTGCATTTCACTCTCTAACCGGTATTCAGTACTGGTGAAGGAGAGGGTTACTCTGGGGAGTACAGCCAGAGCCAAGTCCACAGCACATTGGGTGGCTCAGCTTTACAGGGGGGGAGGAGAAATGTAAGGAGAGCAATAGTGATAGGGGATTCAATAGTTAGGGGAACAGACTGGCACTTCTGCGGCCGCAGATGTGATTCCAGGATGGTATGTTGCCTCCCTGATGCCAGGGTCAAGGATGTCATTGAGCGGCTGCAGAACATTCTGGACGGGGAGGGTGAACAGCCAGAGGTCGTGATCCATATTGGCACCAACGGCATAGGTAGAAAGAGGGATGAGGTCCTGCAGGCAGATTTTAGGGAGCTAGGAAAGAAATTAAAAAGCAGGACCTCAAGGGTAGTAATCTCCAGATTACTCCCGGTGCCACGCACCAATGAGTACAGAAATAGGAGGATAGAGCAGATGAATGGGTGGCTGGAGAGATGGTGCAGGAGGGAGGGCTTTAGATTCCTGATGCATTGGGACCAGTTCTAGCGGAGGTGGGACCTGTACAGGCCGGATGGGTTGCACCTCAACGGAGCTGGGACCAAAGTCCTCACGGGGAGGTTCGCTAGTGCTGCGGGGGAGGGTTTAAATTAATTTGGCAGGGGGATGGGCACCGGGATGAAGCATTGGAAAGGAAAAACAAGGTGCATAAAGGATTGGGAGAGAAAGATAGCACTAGAGCAAGAAATAGTACAGTATTAGATGGGAACAGACTAAGAGAGAATACAAGAAGGTCTAAGGTAGGTTTACAGTGCATGTGTATTAACATGAGAAGCGTGGTAAACAAGGTTGGTGAGCTGCAGGAGCAAATAGCTACAAAGGAATATGATGTTGTGGCGATAACGGAGACCTGGCTCAAAAAAGGGCAGGATTGGGTACTAAATATTTCTGGATGCAAGGTGTTCAGGAAAGACAGGGAAGGAAAGAAAGGGGGGTGGTTGGGCAGTATTGATTAAGGAGAATATTACAGTGCTGGAGAGAGAGGATGTCCTGGAGGGGTCAAGGACAGAATCTATTTGGTTAGAGTTAAGAAACAATAGAAGTGCCATTACACTACTGGGTGTATTCTATAGGCCACCAACTAGTGGGAAGGAGATAGAGGAACATAATTGCAGGGAAATTACAGAGAGGTGCAAGAGCCATAGAATAGTGAAAATGGGGGACTTCCACTATCCTAATATAGACTGGGATAGTAATAGTGTAAAGGGCAAAGAGGGGGAGGAATTTCTGAAGTGTGTTCAGGAGAACTTTCTTCACCAGTATGTTTCCAGCCCAACAAGGAAGGAGGCATTGCTGGATCTGGTTCTGGGGAATGAGATGGGTCAAGTGTCAGTGGGGGAGCATTTAGGGAACAGCGATCATAGTATCATAAGGTTTAGATTAGTTATGGAAAAGGACAAGGAGCACTCGAGTAAAAATACTCAATTGCAGAAGGGCCAATTTCAGTGGGATGAGAAAGGATCTGATCTGGGTAAATTGGAATCAAAGATTGGCAGGCAAAACTGTAATTGAACAGTGGGCAGCCTTTAAAGATTAGATGGTTCGGGTACAGTCTAGGTACATTCCCACTAGGGGGAAAGGTAGGGCAACTAAAGCCGGAACTCCCTGGATGACGAAAGAGATAGAGTGAGATGAAGCAGAAAAAAATGGGCGTATGACAGATGTCAGGTTGATAATACAAGTGAGAATCAGCTGAATATAGAAAGTTCAGAGGGGAAGTGAAAAAGGAAATAAGAGGGGCAAAGAGTATGAGAATAGACTGGCGACTAACATAAAAGGGAATCCAAAAGTCTTCGATAGGCACATGAACAGTAAACAGGTAGTAAGAGGAGGGGTGGGACCAATTAGGGACGGAAAAGAAGATCCACGCATGGAGGCAGAGGGCATGGTTAAGGTACTAAATGAGTACTTTGCATGTGTCTTTACCAAGGAAGAAGATGCTGCCAAAGTAAAAGAGGAGGTAGTTGAGATACTGGATGGACTAAAAATTGAAAAAGGAGGTACTAGAAAGGCTAGCTGTACGTAAAGTAGATAAATTACCCATTGTTCAAAAAGGGTCTGAGGATAAACCCAGCAACTACAGGCCAGTCAGTTTAACCTTGGGGAAACTTTTAGAAACGATAATCCCTAACAAAATTAACGATCACTTGGAAAAGTGTGGATTAATTAAGGAAAGCCAGCACGGATTTGTTAAAAGCAAATTTTGTTCAACGAACTTGATTGAGTTTTTCGATGAGGTAACAGAGAGGGTCGACGAGGGCAATGCAGTTGATGTGGTGTATGGACTTCCAAAAGGTGTTTGATAAAGTCCCGCATAATAGGCTTGTCATCAAATAAAAGGGGCAGTGGCAGAATGGATATGAAATTGGCTAAGTGACAGGAAACAGAGTAGTGGTGAATGGTTGTTTTTCATACTGGAGAGAGGTGTACAGTGGTGTTCCCCAGAGGTTAGTACAAGGACCACTGCTTTTTTCGATATTTAATAATGACTTGGACTTGGATATACGGGGCACAATTTCAAAATTTGCAGATGACACAACTTGGAAGGGTAGTAAGGAGGATAGTGATAGACTTCAAGAGGACATAGGCAGGCTGGTGGAATGGGCGGACATGTGGCAGATGAAATTTAACGCAGAAAAGTGCAAAGTGATACATTTTGGTAGAAAGAACGAAGAGAGGCAATGTAAACTGAAGGGCTCAATTCTAAAAGGGGTTCAGGAACAGAGAGACACGGGGGTATATGTGCACAAATTGTTGAAGGAGGCAAGCCAGGTTGAGAAAGTGGTGAAAAAAGCATACGGGATCCTGGTCTCTATAAACAAAGGCATCGAGTACAAACGCAAGGAAATCATGAAGAA
Source organism: Heptranchias perlo (assembly GCF_035084215.1). Taxonomy (NCBI): domain Eukaryota; kingdom Metazoa; phylum Chordata; class Chondrichthyes; order Hexanchiformes; family Hexanchidae; genus Heptranchias; species Heptranchias perlo. The sequence goes on from NC_090329.1 coordinate 24,552,522, forward strand.
CCTTCAGAAAACACTGGTTCGGCCACAACTGGAGTATTGTGTCCAGTTCTGGGCACCGCACTTTAGGAAAGATACGAAGGCCTTAGAGAGGGTACCGAAGAGGTTTACTAGGATAGTTCCAGGGATGAAGGAGTTCAGTTACGTGGATAAAACCAGACGGACCACCCGGCATCGGACCACTAGGCACCGGACATGACAAAGGCAAACCAAGTCCAGTCGTCCCACAGACTAGTCAAGCAACAGCCAACGTCCCAGACTCTTCCATCACCATCCCTGGACATGTTCTGTCCCACCAGCAGGACAGACCCAACAGAGGTGGTGGTACAGTGATATACAGTCAGGAGGGAGTGGCCCTGGGAGTCCTCAACATTGACTCTGGACCCCATGAAATCTCATGGCATCAGGTCAAACATGGGCAAGGAAACCTCCTGCTGATTACCACCTACCGCCCTCCCTCAGCTGAAGAATCAATCCTCTTCCATGTTGAGCACCACTTGGAGGAAGCACTGAGGGTAGCAAGGGCACAGAATGTACTTTGGGTGGGGGACTTCAATGTCCATCACCAAGAGTGGCTCGGTAGCACCACTACTGACCGAGCTGGCCGAGTCCTGAAAGACATAGCTGCCAGACTGGGCCTGTGGCAGGTGATGAGCGAACCAACATGAGGGAAAAACTTACTTGACCTCGACCTCACCAATCCACCTGTCGCAAATGTATCTGTCCATGACAGTACTGGTAGGAGTGACCACCGCACAGTCCTCGTGGAGACGATGTCCCGTCTTTGCACTGAGGACACCATCCAACGCGTTGTGTGGCACTACCACCGTGCTAAATGCGATAGATTAAGAACAGATCTAGCAGCTCAAAACTGGGCATCCATGAGGCGCTGTGGGCCATCAGCAGCAGCAGAATTGTATTCCAGCACAATCTGTAACCTCATGGCCCAGCATATTCCTCACTCTACCATTACCAACAAGCCAGGGGATCAACCCTGATTCAATGAGGAGTGTAGAAGAGCATGCCAGGAGCAGCACCAGGCGTACCTAAAAATGAGATGCCAACCTGGTGAAGCTACAACTCAGGACTACATGCATGCTAAACAGCGGAAGCAACATGCTAAGCGATTCCACAACCAATGGATCAGATCAAAGCTCTGCAGTCCTGTCACATCCAGTCGTGAATGGTGGTGGACAATTAAACAACTAACGGGAGGAGGAGGCTCTGCAAACATCCCCATCCTCAATGATGGCGGAGCCCAGCACGTGAGTGCAAAAGACAAGGCTGAAGCGTTTGCAACCATCTTCAGCCAGAAGTGCCGAGTGGATGATCCATCTCGGCCTCCTCCCGATATCCCCACCATCACAGATGTCAGTCTTCAGCCAATTCGATTCACTCCACGTCATATCAAGAAACGGCTGAGTGCACTGGATACAGCAAAGGCTATGGGCCCCAACAACATCCCGGCTGTAGTGCTGAAGGCTTGTGCTCCAGAACTAGCTGAGCCTCTAGCCAAGCTGTTCCAGTACAGCTACAATACTGGCATCTACCCGACAATGTGGAAAATTGCCCAGGTATGTCCTGTCCACAAAAAGCAGGACAAATCCAATCCGGCCAATTACCGCCCCATCAGTCTACTCTCGATCATCACCAAAGTGATGGAAGGTGTCGTCGACAGTACTATCAAGCGGCCCTTAACAATAACCTGCTCACCGATGCTCAGTTTGGGTTCCGCCAGGACCACTCGGCTCCAGACCTCATTACAGCCTTGGTCCAAACATGGATAAAAGAGCTGAATTCCAGATGTGAGGTGAGAGTGACTGCCCTTGACATCAAGGCAGCATTTGACCGAGTGTGGCACCAAGGAGCCCTAGTAAAATTGAAGTCAATGGGAATCAGGGGGAAAACTCTCCAGTGGCTGGAGTCATACCTAGCACAAAGGAAGATGGTAGTGGTTGTTGGAGCCAATCATCTCGGCCCCAGGACATTGCTGCAGGAGTTCACAGGGCAGTGTCCTAGGCCCAACCATCTTCAGCTGCTTCATCAATGACCTTCCCTCCATCATAAGGTCAGAAATGGGGATGTTCGCTGATGATTGCACAGTGTTCAGTTCCATTCGCAACCCCTCAAATAATGAAGCAGTCCAAGCCTGCATGCAGCAAGACCTGGACAACATCCAGGCTTGGGCTGATAAGTGGCAAGTAACATTCGCTCCAGACAAGTGCCAGGCAATGACCATCTCCAACAAGAGAGAGTCTAACCACCTCCCCTTGACATTCAACGGCATTACCATCGCCGAATCCCCCACCATCAACATCCTGGGGGTCACCATTGACCAGAAACTTAACTGGACCAGCCACATAAATACTGTGGCTACAAGAGCAGGTCAGAGGCTGGGTATTCTGCGGCGAGTGACTCACCTCCTGACTCCCCAAAGCCTTTCCACCATCTACAAGGCACAAGTCAGGAGTGTGATGGAATACTCTCCATTTGCCTGGATGAGTGCAGCTCCAACAACACTCAAGAAGCTCGACACCGTCCAGGACAAAGCAGCCCGCTTGAGTGGCACCCCATCCACCACCCTAAACATTCATTCCCTTCATCACCGGCGCACAGTGGCTGCAGTGTGTACCATTCACAGGATGCACTGCAGCAACTCGCCAAGGCTTCTTCGACAGCACCTCCCAAACCCATGATCTCTACCACCTAGAAGGACAAGAGCAGCAGGTACATGGGAATAACACCACCTGCATGTTCCCCTCCAAGTCACACACCATCCCGACTTGGAAATATATCGCCGTTCCTTCATCGTCGCTGGGTCAAAATCCTGGAACTCCCTTCCTAACAGCACTGTGGGAGAACCATCACCATACGGACTGCAGCGGTTCAAGAAGGCGGCTCACCACCACCTTCTCAAGGACAATTAGGGATGGGCAATAAATGCTGGCCTTGCCAGCGACGCCCACATCCCATGAACGAATAAAAAAAAAAGGATAAACTGGAGAAGTTGGGGTTGATCTCCTTAGAGCAGAGAAGGCTGAGAGGAGATTTGATAGAGGTGTTCAAAATCATGAAAGGTCTGGACAGAGTGGTTAGAGAGAAACTGTTCCCATTGGTCAAGAACCAGAGGACATAGATTTAAGGTGATTGGCAAAAGAACCAAAGCCGACATGAGGAAAAATGTTTTTTTTTTAAACACAGTGAGTGGTTATGATCTGGAATGCACTGCCTGAGGGGGTGGTGGAGGCAGATTCAATGGTGGTTTTCAAAAGGGAATTGGATAATTACTTGAAGGGAAAAAAATTGCAGGGCTACACGGAAAGGGTGGGGGAGTGGGACTAATTGGATTGCTCTTGCAGAGAGCTGGCACGGATTCGACAGGCTGAATGGCCTCCTTCCCTGCTGTTACCATTTTACGATTCTAGGTTATTAACAATCCAGAGGTTTATAGGTTAGCCACAATCCAGAAGTTTATAGATTACCAATGACCACCAAATTTGTACTTTCTCGGCTTCTTATGCTGGCTGTTTGCAGCATGCATGCAATGCACCACGTCATTTAAATGGAACTGTCAGCCTTCAAGCTCCTTTGCAATACGTGAAGAGCATGGTAATCTCTACTGACAGATCTGAAATTTGGAGGTGGGGGGCGGGGGTTGATGTGTGCCCATCGACAAGCTGACTACATATCCTGAGAAATGCTCAATGTAATGTCTAATAGCAGATTTTGAGTAACTAATTATACATTACACAGTTGGTGAAATCTTGATAAAAATCAAATAAAGCTTTTAAAAGCTAATGACGGTGATGGCTCCCAGGAAATGTGAGTCCAGCAGCCCTGGCAGTATTCATTAAAAGCCATCCATTGCCCTGCTTGATTTTAATATGAAATGACTTCATTTTAATATCATGCCTTTCTACATTGATTAACAGCATTTGATGTGCAGCCTTATTTAGGTAACAAAGCACCAAGGATTTTGGAACAGAAAAGAAAGCTGTATCAGAGTAGGCTGTGGTGCTTCAACTGGAAGATTTTGAACTGTTGCCACCCCACCTTTACTAAGTTTTGTATGTTTACTTAGCCTTTCTGTACTCAAGAAAATGAAACGCTCAGATACTGCCCTTTTATATTCTCATTTTATGCCCTTATCCCCTGACAGGATCTAAGCCTTCCTCCACAAGAGCCAATCAGGTTCTCTCACCAACCTATGACTAACAGCACTTCTCTCGATTTTGTCACTGGCCAGCGGGAGCTATACTTCAGTGAAGCGCCAGGTCCCTCTCACTGAACTGCAGCATTCTTCCACCACCAACTGCTCATCTATTGGTTTAACCATCACTTGACGAGACTTACTCCCTACTATGGTCTTTGCTGAAGCCACTAATAGGGACTATTTACACTCGTGATATCAAACCAATCCCAGTGTTTTGGCACAATCCGCGCCCATATGCAAAAGGTTTTGTTTCCGATAGTCTATTTATCCCGCAGCTCTGCCTTTGAGGACAGCACTGCCCAGGTAAAGGCGGTGGCGTAGAGACCACTTGAAGCACCACCTCGCAAGGCAGCTCCATCTCTTGAATCTGCACAAAGCACTATTGGCAGCCAGGGTGAATGGCTGCCATGACCTCTGCTTGCTATTGGGACCTCTATTTTCGCCTGTGGGCGGACTGAGAGCTGAGCTTAGCCCAGTGACGCAATTTCCCCACTGCTTCTGCGTACAAAAATTCCTAACACTGTGGAGGGTCACAAAGCAGACTTCCACTTTGCATAGATAACAGATTTCAAATAATATTAGTAACCAGAGCAATCGCGTGTAATCTCTTCGCAATCTCTTCTGAAGTTGGCAAATCTGCCAGAAGGTATAAATTGGAAAATTCAGCACAAGACCTGGGTTATGTTGGGGAACTGCTACCATTGGAAACTGGTTTACAATTAGAATGGGATAGGAGAGAAATCCTATAAGTCTGGCTCTCCTATTTTATAATCTCATCAACTGCATGTGCTGAGCTGGAGCGTGAATGGTGCTTACAGAACACACTGTTCATATAACTAAAATGGAGGCTGCAAGTGTGGCAAGGCACGAAACGACACGAGGGTCTGAGGTGGAATCATAAACCACTCAAGCTCCACTCAGGCGGATTATCAATTGATGATGTGTTTTGTCCTTAAAAGCAATAGGTTTGTCATGGGGCTGGGTCTACTCCCTTTTCAGGAATTTCTTTTTGCTGGTGACAGCAAGCAGCATTCCAAGATCAAATCCCAAAATCAGAATTGCCAGGTGGTGTTCCTAGCCTGGGGTTTAAGTAATTGGAAACAAGGTTACAGGGAAATAGCTGTGATTGAATATATTATAGGATAATAGAAATTACAGCACAGACAGAGGCCATTCAACTAGTTATTCAATAAGTTATCTACTCTAATCCCATTTACTGCTCTTTCCCCGTATCCTTTTCTAATCTGCCTTTTAAAATAATTATCCAATTCTATAGCCTCAATAGTCATATGGTAAAACACTCCATAATAATTGTGTAAAGAAATGATCTCTGACTTGTCCCTTCGTTGTTCTACTGATAATAGTTGGTATCCCCTTATTACCAATTCACTAACCAATGAAAACAATTTTTCACTGTGTACCCTCTCAAAATCTTTCATAACTTTGAAAATTTCTCTTGGATCCCCTTTACCTTCTTCGTTCCAGTAAATAAGAAATGAAGTACAGAAACAATGCAACTATAATGCTTCTCTGAGTGTGTAGTGATATTCTTGAAGTTAACAGTTAAAGCTTTGCTGGAATGAGACAATATTAATGGCAGGATTAAGATCAGATGCAAAGGTTTATTTGTTCCAATCATTTACATTTGGAGCTGAGGGGGACAATTTCTTGATTTAAGCTACTCAACACCTGTGAAACTGAACACTCCAATACCAGTGGTCAAGTGTCTCCCTACATTTTTTCTTCTTTTAAATTCCTCCTCCCATCCCCAATCTTCACTCCTTTGATACTGGCCTCTGGCACCACACCCAAATGACAATTCTTTATTTGTGAACCTTGATAGTGAATGCTTAACAACCAATGAAGTACTTTTGAAGTGTAGCCACTGTTGTATTGTAGGAAACATAGCAGGCAATTTGCACACAGCAAGGTCCCACAAACAGCGATGAGATAATGGCCAGATAATCTTTTTTTTAAAAAAAAGTCATGTTGATTGAGGGATAAATAGTGGCCAGGACACCGGGAGAACTCCCCTGCTCTTCTTCCAATAGTGCTGTGGGATCTTTTACATCCACCTGAGAGAGCAGACAGGGCCTCAGTTTAACGTCTCATCCGAAAGACAGCACCTCCAACAGTGCAGCGCTCCCTCAGTACTGCACTGGGAGTGTCAGCCTGGATTATGAGCTCAAGTCTCTAGAGTGGGACTTGAACCGGTGACCTTCTGACTCAGAGGCGAGAGTGCTACCCACTGAACCATGGTGCACAACATAGCGGCCTTGCCTCATCCTGTCCACACCCAATGTTCACACTCACTCTTACTGTGTGGACTGCTGTATAGCGATCAGCATCGAGAATCCTGGTCAACTTTCCCTTCCCTAACCAAGGGGATCAGCTAACTCATCGCCGACCAAAGATCCAACCTGGGACTTACCTAGTGCACGGTGGAGGTGGAAGCTTCATTTCTGAACAAAATGGTTAAGCTAGAGAACACTGCAGTGTGTTGTGCACTGAAGCACCAACATATTCTGCCACGGAGCAAAGGGATCCAGATTTCAACTCATATTGTCAAATTCTGAATCTCAAGAAGACCATGAACAAAGACAAGGTTTCTCCTCACAAGGGGGGGGTCAAGTAATCAGATGTGGGAGGTCCTCCATACCACTCTTACATTTCTCCTTGTGACTGGCCAGTAGAGACATTCATGGTCACCTGGTATGTGGCCCGGATGGATCAGAGGGGTGAGAAAATGGGGGGGCCGGAAGAGGCTGTGAGGAGGCAACTTCAAATCAAGAGACTATCCTACATGGTGCAAGTTCTCAGTTTACTACAACATTTATGTGCCCTTTTCTTAAAATCAAAAATAAAAGCATTCATGTTATGTGTTTCTTTCTTATTTGGATACTTTCCTTGTGCTCAGTTCCAGAGACCATTCCCACAAGCGAATCCTCACTCCCCATGAGACGGAGAGAGACTTCATTCATGCAATGTCTGGTAATGTAACATGCCAAGGGGTTGAACAGAAACTCTCATTACTGTTCTCAGTTTACTGGATGTATCACGAGTTGCCTTATGATCTCCTAGACTTCAGAAAGGGACAGAACAAATACCACCAGATTGTGGCTTAGGCTACAAGATAAAGAATAGAATTAATAACATTAAACAGCTAAGAAAGCAGCAAAGATAAACTGCAGATTTATAGCAATACACAGATTATAACTACTCCTTCACAGATGTAGAAAATAACAGATGTATTCCAGTGCTACAGCACCAAGTAAAACTACACCTGACAAAAAGTTCACCTGGGATCAACGGCCTAACTTCTCACTGGGACCTGTGTCTGCCTATCTGACTCTCTGACCAGTGTCCTGGTAACATGCTGTCTGGGATACACCCCTGGTACTCCTTCAAGTTCAACACGAAGCAAAGGGCATCAGAAAGAATCTATATTTATTGAGGTCAAATGTGCATTTCTCAACTGCATCAGGTATCAATTCAACTCTTTCTGGCACTTTTGAATCGACAGAAACTTCCTCCTTACTTATAGAACAATCATCTTACTGGACTACTTTTAGAACAAAACCAGCAGCTAAATAAGGCTGTGAATAATGACTTCCTGACTCATACAACAAATACCATGGGGCCCGATATTAGGAGGGCGGCGGGTTTGTGGCATTTACTCACCTCGCCAGTACTCATCCCGCCACTACCACTCAACCCAATCCTCATACAATCTCATGGCTCTATCTCATACTCACCCTCTCATGCATCTCTTTCAGTCAGCCTCACTCAACCTGCCACTACATGTGCTGCAGCCACGGGGCATGCATTACATACGTGCAATAGGAAGCGTAAGGCAAACGTGTCTTGAGCATGAAGGGGATGCACAAGGGTGTTTGAGGGCTTGTCATGGCTTTTACCTATATTTAATTTCTGATCAACTCGCATTACATATTATGTCGTCACCACTACTGCCACGTCTTTGCGAATCTTGTCTGGTTTGTGCAATAATGCCCTTTCCTGAGAATCACTATGAAGATCCACAACTGATACCACCCATTGTGTCACTGCAGAGTGGGTGTAGGTGTATTTGCAGGGCTCTTTTGTGCAGACGACTGAGAGACGTCGGCGATGTCTCCGGTGGCACCCTGGAAGGATGCGGAGGAGAAGTTGTTGAGGGCAGTGGCGACTTTGACAGCGACAGGTAAGAAGATGGTGCTCGGGCCAGCCGGGAGCAGCTCGGCATGAAGGAGGCTGCAGATGTCCATGACTACATGTCGAGTGACTCTGAGCCTCCATGTGCACTACTGCTCAGAGAGGTCCAGGAAGCTGAGCCTCGGTCTGTAGACCCTGTGGCGAGGGTAGCGCCTTCTGCGACGTATCTCTCTCTGCGGTTGCCCTCCCTCCTGCTGTGCAGGTGGATGTGTCACAGCACTGTGTTGTGGAGCTCCACGTGTCAGAGGTGGATGGCGTGGCCGGCGAGGCTGGTGATGCTTTCGTCCTCCGAGGAGGTCATGACTGCAGCTACGGTAGCTCCCATCCGGAAGATGTACATTTGAGGGGGTCCGCAAGGTAGGTACATGTCTCTGGACACCGGGGTAAGTGTGTAAGTTTGTGAATTTTATTGTTAGGAGGAGGGTGGTGGAGGCCAAACTTTGTCCAAAGTGACAGAGTGGCCTCCTGCAATGAGTGAGGGTCTCTCCCCACACCTGTCAAATGGACCTTTGCAGCTGCCACAGGCTGATGGCTGCAACACGTCCATTTCAACTGGGAGTGTTTCCCCCTGTACGGGAAACAGTCTCAGTTCATTGCAAAATCCCACCCCTCCTAAAATGTTAGGTTAATCAGGTCTTTAAATGACCTGAAATACCTTAATGATTACTTTAAGTGGCACCCCGCCGGCTTTAATTGCCGGCGGGAGTCCCACATGCGGGGGCTGCGCGCGCATGTCAGCACGTCACTGGGGAACCCGGAAGTGGGCGGGTTGGAGCCGGGCTCCAGACCCCCGCTGGGAACTCCCGATTTTTGCAGCCCCCCCACCGCGAACGCACCCGCTCAGGGGTGTGAAAATCGAGCCCCTTGTCTCTGTTGCTGGGCTGTTGTTCAACCACTGGAAAAATAAACCTGGTTTTAACCCCAAAGGTACCATAATGAAAAGACTGACCAAGAATAATAGATCATGGATAAAATACTCTACAAGATCACAATGATCCTGTATGATGCTACTTTTCAGTTTCCTATGAAACTCTCGTCATTCTTCATCAAATGTAGTTTCAGAATTCACTATGATTTAGGTCTCTTGTCCCATTGGATAATACCCATCTGGAATGTCTCCTTGGATATTTATTTAATACAAGGATCAGAATAATGCAGCAACATCTTGTTGGCATCTACCTGTCCTCTCGCTGAGCCCATCTTCTATCTGCTCAACATCAGCTTTTTAAAAAAATGCTCGAATGAACACGTGAAATTCGCTCAATAGTTTTGAAAAGAGAAATTACTTGCATTTAAATAGTGCCTTTTATGACCTCAGGTCGCCCCAAAGTGCTTTACAGCCAATGAAGTACCTCTGAAGTGCAGGCACTGTTGTAATGTAGGAAACGTGGCATCCAATTTGCGCACAGCAACGTCCCACAAACAGCAATATGATAATGACCAGATAATCTGTTACAGTGATGTTGGTTGAGGGGTAAATATTGACTATGACACCAGGGAGAACTCCCCTGCTCTTCTTCGAAATAGTGCTCGTGGGATCTTTTACATTCACCTGAGAGGGCAGACGGAGCTTTGGTGTAAAGTCTTATCTGAAGGACGGCATCTTTAACAGTGCAGCACTCCCTCAGTACTATACTGGGAGTACCAGCAACCTTCTGACTTGGAGGGGAGAGAGTGTTATCACTGAGCCACGGCTGTCACCTATCACAACTCGCTTATATCCATCAACAAGTAGAGACAAACTAACCAATTTAAGTGACAGCCCCCCGTTAAACAGTGGAAAAAAAACTTCCAGATCCTGGAACATTTTAGTTGAATCAATCTGCTATTTATTGTTAAAAATCAATGAGCCTTGAAACTTTACTCAATTTGTAATTGTCTAGGCTAAGATGCATTAGAAAACGAGAGAAGGGAAAATAAGATGGAATGTTCTTAATATCAACTGTACATATATATATTCAGATGAGGTAATGCTGAAAAAAGCCAACTTTAACTGAACAAATGATAATGGGAAGTGTCTACAGAATCTGTATGCTGATAATAAACTGCTGTCTGAAGATTATGTCAGTGACTGACCCTTAATTCCAAGGAGCCGGCAAAAAGTGATAAAAACTAAGTGTGCAAGGGGAAAGGGTGGTGAAGTGAGAAAAGGCAACCGGAATGACAAGAGGCCATGATCTCAAGATACGCTCTAGATACGCAGAGAGAGATTAAGAGGCACTTTCGCACGGTTATCAGGATGGAGAGTACTTTGCCACAAGTGGTGATTGATGCTACAACCCTCCGCGATCTCTGCGCTCCTCCAATTCTGGCCTCTTCCGCATCCCTGATTTTCATCGTTCCACCATTGGCGGCCGTGCCTTCAGCTGCCTAGGTCCCAAGCTCTGGGATTCCCTCCCTAAACCTCTACCTCTCTCTCCACCTTTAAGATGCTCCTTAAAATCTATCTCTTTGGCCAAACATTTGGTCTCCTGTTCTAATGTTTCCTTCTTTGATTTGGTGTAAATTTTTGTCTGATTACGCTCTTGCAAAGCGCCTTGGGGCATTTTACTACGTTAAAGGCACTATATAAATGCAAGTTGTTGTTGATTATTGCATTTCAAGATAAAAGATATGGGGTGAATGCAGGAAAGCGTGACTAGTTTGGGGACATAGCAGGAAAATAGCACCGTGTAAGGTCAGCTCCTGAGAGGGGCTTAGATTCAGTGCAGGCAAGAAGGGATGAATGGCCTCCTGTTGCATCAAAATATCTGTTTCTATGAATTATAGCATGAAATTTGCAAAAAAACTCTAGAAACAAACAATTTTCTTTCTTTAAAATAAGCATCCCCTCCTCACACCTCCCAAAATACACAAGTGGTACATGAAGGAACTAACGTGTAAACACTTGGCATTTTTTTCTATATTCAGAGAAAACAATTTCTGGTTTCGGTGGAAACGTGTTGAATTTTTGCGACATGTTCAAAGCTGATTATCGACCTCAAACTGTATGTTTATTGTAGAAAATTCACAATAAATAATAAGAAATTAGAACAGCTGATTTATGCTTCGGGTGAGTACATGGAGCAAGGCTGTTCCACTTTGTATGTAATTGTGCTTAGTGAATGTTAAAGGTCTACCAGGCAGAGTCATTAAATAGTCACTACGTGGAATGTAAATGGAGCCAGGCTACATGGTCAGGCCATTAAGAAGTGTCTGCTTAAGATAACAGCCATCACAATGCCCCAGTGTTGTCACCTCTCCAGAACCCGAACTAGTGAGCAGATTTTAATTTTTTCTGGTTTCCCCTTTTTATAATGATGTTCTCCCTCTCGTGTGTTTCAGTTTTCCCTCCCAAAGATAATGCTATGGTGGCAGCTTAAGGGCGGAGCCAAAAGTGATTCAATGGAAATAAATGCAGAGTTGGTCTTCGCTAGGATTGAGGTGTTCAAGGCTGTCCGGGCAGCTGGATCTGCCAGAGCGCTGAAGGAAATGGGAGACCTATTATGTGACCTATTGGTTTGTATACTCAATAGGTGTCAGCTGTGGCTCAGTGGTAGCACTCTTGCTTCTGAGTCAGAGGTTGTGGGTTCTCGTCCCACTCCAGGGACTATAAGTACAAAATCGAGGGTGTCCTGGCCAACATTTATCCTTCATCCAACATATCTAAAACAGATTATCTGGTAGTTTCTCTCATTGCTGATTGTGGGAGCTTGGTATATGCAAATTGGTTGCTGCATTTCCTACAAGTGACTACACTTCAAAAGTACTTCATTGGCTGTAAATTGCTTGGGAACTTCCTGGGCGCAGTATAAATGCAAGTTTGTTCTTTCTTTGGACTACTGCCAATGGACTGTTGGGAGGCTTATGTGGTCCCAAGATGTAAGAAGAAGAAAAATCATACCGTGAGAATTATAAACCTGCTAGGTAGATGTCAGTTTTGGGGAAGATTCTGGAATGCATTTATAAATGATGTGAGCTGTTTAGTAGAGAATCCCAACATAGCTTCAGTAAGTGGAAGGTATGCTTGCTAACCTCATCGAGTTCTTTGAGGAAGTGTCAAATTAGTGGATGATGCCTATCCAGCAGAGGTTATACACCTTAATTTCCAGAGAGCCTTTGATAAAGTACCACATAGATGCCTATTGGAATAGGTTACATTATGTGGTATTGGCAGTCAGCTGGATAGGTAACTGGTTGCAATCTCATAGGCAGATGGTCATTATCAATGGGAATAGATGTACACGGGGCTAGCTCATGAGTGGACCTTGCAGGACTCTGTGTTGGGACCATTGCTGATCATCATTAATGGTTAGATGAGGGCAGTAATGGAACCATTCACATGCTTGAAAATGAAACAAAAATCTGCAAAGGAGCTGGGAATTCAGATCAAATAAGTAGGTTACAGGCCAATTTAAATGTTCAGCTTTCAAGAGAACAGCGTCCACGACGCCACACAACCCTGCCACGGTAACCTCTGCAAGACATGCCAGATCATCGACACAGATACCACCATCACACGAGATGACACCACCCACCAGGTGCATGGTTCATACTCCTGTGACTCGGCCAACGTTGTCTACCTCATACGTTGCAGGAAAGGATGCCCCAGAGCATGGTACATTGGCGAGACCATGCAGACGCTGCGACAACGGATGAACGGACACCGCGCAACAATCGCCAAACAGGAGGGTTCCCTCCCAGTCGGGGAACACTTCAGCAGTCATGGACATTCATCCACCGACCTTCGGGTAAGCGTACTCCAAGGCGGCCTTCGAGACACACGACAACGCAAAATCGTCGAGCAGAAATTGATAGCCAAGTTCCGCACCCATGAGGACGGCCTCAACCGGGATCTTGGGTTCATGTCACGCTACACGTTACCCCACCAGCGAACAAATGTTATCTGTTTTTAATATAATGGGTCATTTGCTGGCTCTCTCTGCCTTCCGGATGTTTCTGCCTCTCTCTGTGTTTTTTTTTCTCTGTTTTTTTTCCCTGTTTGTTTTTTTGTTGAATGTGTATTCGGGGGTTCTGCAGATGACACCTCTCTGTCTGAACACGGTGATTGCCTTGGCAACGGGCAGTTGCAGGGGCAGTCTGTAAACACCATGTATTATTCAATATGTATAAATGCGTAGGCTTCAAGGAGATCTTGAAACATTTACCTGAGGAAGGAGAAAATCTCCGAAAGCTTGTGAATTTAAAATAAAATTGCTGGACTATAACTTGGTGTTGTAAAATTGTTTACAATTTAAATGTGTTAGGGGACTTGGTCCATGCATGGCAGATGTTCTTCAAAGTGAAAATGTACAACATTATGAATTTGCATCTGGGAAACTCTAAGAACACCATGCATGGGCACCCACTAAAAGCAGGAGAGGGACCTGGGGGTCATAGTGGATATATTGCTGAAGGACCACAGCAGTGTAACCAGGCCATTGGGAAAGCAAATAGAGTTGTAGGTTGTATTGGTAGAAAATACAAACTAAAACTAAGAATACACTACTTCGACTGTACATGGTGTTGGAACGGTTGCACTTGGGAGGATTGTGTCCAGTTTTATTCCTCACATAGGGCAGGGTTAGAGGCCCAGGAGAAGGTACAGTGGAAGATGCTCAAAATGATATCCACTCTGAGGGCTCTTAACTATCAGGATAGGGTTGAGATACTAGGCGATTATCTTTGGAGAAATACAGTCTTAGAAGATATGATTGAGGATTTTAAGACAAAGAGATCAGATTCTATCTAGTTGGATAGGTTCAGTGGGTAGCACTCTCACCTATGAATTAGAAGATCTTGGGTTCAAGTTCCACTCCAGGACTTGAGCACATAATCTAAGCTGACACTTCAGTGCAGTATTGAGGGAGTGCTGCAATGTCGGAAGTGCCTTTTTTTGGATGAGGCCCAAATTGAGGCTCCATCTGTCTGTTCAGGTGGATGTAAAAGATCCCATTGGACTAACTGAAAAACAGGAAGTGAGTTCTCCCGGTGTCCTAGTCAACCTTTATCAACAAAAATAACACTCCAAACAGATTATCTGGTCATTTCTCTCATTGCTGTATGTGGGACCTTGCTGTGTCTAAATTGGCTGCCATATTTGCCTATAAAACAAGTGATTACACTTCAAAAGTAATTCATTGGTTGTGAAGGGCTTTGCATTTATGTAGCACCTTTCACAAAAAATGGCACAGATCCTGGCGAATGGGAAAGATACAAAGATCAACAAAGGGTCACAAAACAGATAGTAAGAGCTACAAAAAGAGAATATGAAAAGAAACTTGCAAGGGATATCAAAACCAATACGAAGAACCTCTATAGTTATATTAGGAAAAAGAGGGTGGTCAGGAGCAGTGTTGGCCCCTTAAAAACTGAAAGTGGGGATATTGTCATTGACAATGGGGAAATGGCGGACATGTTGAATAATTACTTTGCGTCAGTATTTACAGCAGAAAAAGAGGATAGCATGCCGGAAATCCCAAGAAAACTAATATTGAATCGGGGACAGGGACTCGATAAAATTAACATAAGTAAAGCAACAGTAATGAAGAAAATAATAGCACTAAAGTGTGACAAATCCCCAGGTCCAGATGGTTTCCATCCCAGGGTTTTAAAGGAAGTAGGTGAGCACATTGCAGATGCCCTAACTATAATCTTTCAAAGTTCTCTAGATTCAGGAACCGTCCCTCTAGATTGGAAAATTGCACATGTCACTCCGCTTTTTAAGAAAGGAGAGGGAAACCGGGGAATTATAGACCAGTTAGCCTAACATCTGTTGTGGGGAAATTTCTGGAGTCTATAATTAAGGATAGGGTGACTGAACACCTCGAGAATTTTCAGTTAATCAGGGAGAGCCAGCACGGATTTGTGAAAGGTAGGTCATGCCTGACAAACCTGACTGAATTTTTTGAAGAGGTGACTAAAGTAGTGGACAGGGGAATATCAATGGATGTTATTTATATGGACTTCCAGAAGGCATTTGATAAGGTCCCACATAAGGGACTGTTAGCTAAGTTAGAAGACCATGGAATAGAGGGAAAAGTACGGACTTGGTTAGGAAATTGGCTGAGCGAAAGGCGACAGAGAATAGGGATAATGGGTAAGTATTCACATTGGCAGGATGTGATTAGTGGAGTCCCGCAGGGATCTGTCTTGGGGCCTCAATTATTCACAATATTTATTAACGACTTAGATGAAGGTATAGAAAGTCTCATATCTAAGTTTGCCGATGACACAAAGATTGGTGGCATTGTAAACAGTGGAGATGAAAACATAAAATTACAAAGGGATATTGATAGATTAGGTGAATGGGCAAAACTGTGGCAGATGGAATTCAATGTAGACAAATGTGAGGTCATCCACATTGGACCAAAAAAGGATAGAACAGGGTACTTTCTAAATGGTAAAAAGTTAAAAACAGTGGATGTCCAAAGGGACTTAGGGATTCAGGTACATAGATCATTGAAGTGTCATGAACAGGTGCAGAAAATAATCAATAAGGCTAATGGAATGCTGGCCTTTATATCTAGAGGACTGGAGTACAAGGGGGTAGAAGTTATGCTGCAGCTATACAAAATCCTGGTTAGACTGCACCTGGAGTACTGTGAGCAGTTCTGGGCACCGCACCTTCGGAAGGACATATTGGCCTTGGAGGGAGTGCAACGTAGGTTTACAAGAATGATACCCGGACTTCAAGGATTAAGTTACAAGGAGAGATTACACAAATTGGGGCTGTATTCTCTGGAGTTTAGAAGGTTAAGGGGTGATCTGATTGAAGTTTATAAGATATTAAGGGGAACGGATAGGGTGGATAGAGAGAAACTATTTCCACTGGTTGGGGATTCTAGGAGTAGGGGGCAGAGTCTAAAAATTAGAGCCAGACCTTTCAGGAGTGAGATTAGAAAACATTTCTACACACAAAGGGTGGTAGAAATTTGGAACTCTCTTCCGCAAACGGCAACTGATACTAGCTCAATTGCTAAATTTAAATGTGAGATAGATAGCTTTTTGGCAACCAAAGGTATTAAGGGATATGGGCCAAAGGCAGGTATATGGAGTTCGATCACAGATCAGCCATGATCTTATCAAATGGCGGAGCAGGCACGAGGGGCTGAATGGCCTACTCCTGTTCCTATGTTCCTAAATCAGGTCTGCTAGTTGTATAAATATATTGCATTGCACAAGTACTTGCCTTATCTACGCTTAGTTTTAATTTTGACTTTGCATTATATTGGGCTGGTTGCTTCTTTTTCATATGGAGGAAGGGTAGGTTTTTGACCATTGCTACTGGGGAAATAAGAACAAACGGAGTGGTTGGGCAGTGAACGTATGGAGCAGTGGGAAAGCTAAATTAAAATCACATCATTGGAACTGGATGAGTTGGTAACTTCTGTCTGTCCTACAATTTGGCAGAAGATGAATTTAATCCATGTATGTACATAAATGTGTTGGGTGTATGCACATTGTATGTACATACCGCGCATCTACGCTATTACTTGAAACATGTCCACAGGGTAGTCCCAGCGGCAAGTGATGTGGGCCTGTCTAGTCTCATCTGCACTCACCTCAGGGAGGACCTGATATAAGCCATTATGACTGTTATTTTAAGTGCATGCCTTTCATGGCTGTCTGTATGAGTGTACTTTAAAAATTAAATAATGAATTCTGTGTACTGCTGATTTTCCATCCGTAAAAATATGGAGATGCACCATGATTGCACAGAGAGGCTGCAGTGTCCTAGAAGTATTCTTCTCACAATATTGGTGATGTCTATTTTAGGGGCAGGTTGCATGCAGGGCAGGAATAAATTTCAGAATATTGCCATTTTAGAAAGAACAATACTGTAATAAATAAAGTGTCTCAGTAATGATGCTGTAGATATTGATAAATAAGGTTCAAAATTTAGATCAATTCTTTTCCTATAAAGACATTTCGGGCTTGAATGTTCTGAATCACACTTATGCAGAAATTACACTGCAATGTACGTCGGTTTCTGTGCTGATCTGGCCAACGAAAAATTTCCTGCGGAGCTCAGTTGCCTACACCAGAACGTGAAACAAGCACAAATGCATTGCCCCCAATTTGACAAAGCTTTTGGACACCTGTCCCAATATCTTATGCAGTTCTGTGTCAATTTTTGTCTGATTACGCTCCTGTGAGGCGCTGTGGGCCATTTTACTATGTTAAAGGCGCTATATAAATGCAAGTTGTTGTTAAACTGCCCCACTTATACAATCTGTTGTTTTTGCCTGTTTATAATTTGCAGTTCTTTATAGATTTCCTTGAAAACTGCTTCACAGAATACAGATAGGAGCAGCACGGCAGAGAGGTAGCAGACCTGTCAGTCACTGGGTAGGAAGTAAGTTCATACAACGGCTCATCCACCTTCAAACTATTGAAGGCATCTAACTGTGGTCATACTGGTCAACATAACAGTTGTTTACTTTAGAAAGTAGTGAACTACATTTTTCACAATTGGAACTAGTACACATATATATTTATAATAATATGTAAAAAAAAAGATTTCCATTCTAGGCGCTTGTGCTAAGCGCGTAGTAAATGTAACAGGAAGAGCGGCCACCCATATAGTGGACCCAATTGACCTTAAGTGTTGGACATGCCAGTATACTTGGAACACAGCCAGACTGCCTCCCTGGAAGTGTTTTGTGAAGAGCATTCACTGCTCTACCGAGCATGTTCAGCATTTTGTTCTCTGTCTCTTAGAGTTTTGTTAAAAATACCAGTGGACGTGCCTCGTGAATTAACCCTGACAGGTGTACAGACTAAAGAGACGGCTAACCTTCCTCCTGCTCCGCTCCAAAGGAGGGCTGTCTGGCAGCATCAGCTTCAGAAACTCCTCTTTGGTGAAGGTTTGCTGGGGTTTACTGACAGGGTTCAATTCCTGTGCCGAAGCCTGAAGTTGGCTGGAACTGGATATTTCTGCTACATCTCCGTACAGCCTCCTAGAGAGGGAAAGATGCCGTGAGTATTTGGTGAATTACAGTATTTAAACTCAGCTACATAACATCACTTCAGCCCAGTGATTGCGGATTTTGAATGATGCTACGCACAGATACGAGTACTGTGATCTGTCAAGTAAATTCACACTTCGAGCATTCAATACAGGAATGATTTGAAGGTGATGTGATTGCACTAGCTACAATCCCCCAAAACACAAATGTTGAAAGGAGCATTTATTTCACCGTTAAGTTGATTTAAGAAAAAATGCTGCTTATTAGGGCTCCTTTTTAAACATTTATATCACTGTCCATGTTTAGTTAATGGTCTGTTATTCTTTCCCCCCCTTCACCTGCACCATATACCACTTACCAACTGAGAAGGCACTAGCCCCACTCTTAATCCTGGAGGGATAGGAGACATGGGACAGGGTGAGATGATTGGCCCTGTGAGGGAGGGGGGGTAGGAGACACAGGACAGGGTGAGATGACTGGCTCGGGGGGGCGGGAAGGAGATAGGAGACACAGGACAGGGTGAGATGACTGGCCCTGAGGGGGTAGGAGACACAGGACAGGGTGAGATGACTGGCTCTGGGGAGCGGGGGTAGGAGACATAGGACAGGGTGAGATGACTGGCCCTGAGGGGGTAGGAGACACAGGACAGGGTGAGATGACTGGCTCTGGGGGGCGGGGGTAGGAGACACAGGACAGGGTGAGATGACTGGCCCTGGGGGGGGTAGGAGACACAGGACAGGGTGAGATGACTGGCTCTGGGGAGCGGGGGTAGGAGACACAGGACAGGGTGAGATGACTGGCTCTGGGGGGCGGGGGTAGAAGACACAGGACAGGGTGAGATGGCTGGTCCTGGACCCTGGGGTAACTTGCACGGTGATCTTCCTCACCCACCAGAAACACCTTCCATGGTGAAACACAGCACCGTGGCGGAATGGCCACTACTGTGACGGGCTGACCGCAATCTCCAGCAAGGCCACAGGATTTTGCCTTACACCAAACAGAGGGACCGAATCACAGAATGCATGGGTAGAAATCAGAGAATCTCATGTAGTGAAAAAAGGAATTGGTCACTATGAACTAGTGACTCTGCTAATCAGGAACTCTGCATATTTCAAATTACACAGACCTCACCACATAATATGTACAAATACAAGGCGTGAATTTGGAAAGAAAAATACAAATAAATCCATTGTATGGCTACAGTTTATTTCCAGTACTCATAAAAGGAAGACATATCGGAAGCACTGGTGTGGAAGGTGGTATCGTCAGAACAGATGCGATGGAGAGGAGAATCTGGGAGAAGGGAATTGTGCTTGCGAAGATTAACATGTGAGTGCTTAACACATTTGCATTTAATTATAAACGAGCAAAGACAGCAGTGAATCGGTTGAAATTTGCTGTCCCAAGAATGAAGTTGGAGTTTGTTGATGTGTTAAATGGTGAAGCTCCCCAGCTACTGAGTATGAAAAGGTGCTGAATAAAAACCAAGAGTTATACACGGTCAAATTGTTAGCTGCTTATATTTATAATTTTAACAGAAAATAGGGTCCTATAAAGTTAATTTCTTTTTTAAAACAGTTCAATAGAATTTTCCTCTTTATAGTTATTTTGTTCCAAGCAAAGGGCACAGGCTTGAAATTATTCTGCGCTTAGATAAGAGTGTGAATGCTTAACATGCTTGTATTAAATTACTTTGTCGGTATTTTAACAGCCATTTAACCCATTTATTTTAAAATGCTGGACTGAGGAATTTAATACACACGCTGTTAACCAGAACCGTGTATAACTCTTGGTTTTTATTCAGCACCTTTTCATACTCAGTAGCTGGGGAGCTTCACCATTTAACACATCAACAAACTCCAACTTCATTCTTGGGACAGCAAATTTCAACCGATTCACTGCTGTCTTTGCTCGTTTATAATTAAATGCAAATGTGTTAAGCACTCATATGTTAATCTTCGCAAGCACAATTCCCTTCTCCCAGATTCTCCGTCTCCATCGCATCTGTTCTGACGATACCACCTTCCACACCAGTGCTTCCGATATGTCTTCCTTTTTCCTCAACCGAGGATTGCCCTCCACTGTAGTTGACAGGGCCCTCAACCGTGTCCATCCTATTTCCACACTTCTGCTCTCACCCCTTCCCTTCCCTCCCAAAACCATGATAGGATCCCCCTTGTCCTCACCTTCCACCCCACCAGCCTCCACATTCAACAGATCATCTGCCACCATTTCTGCCACCTCCAACGCGATCCCACCACCAAACACATCTCCTCCCCTCCCCTTTCAGCATTCCAAAGGGACTGCTCCCTCTGCGACACCCTAGTCCAATCTTACATCACCCACAACACCCGCTCTCATTCCCGTGCGAGTGCAGGAGATGCAATATCTGCCCCATCACCTCCTCCCTTCCACAATCCAGGGCCCCAAACACTTCTTTCAGATGAAACAGCACTTTACTTGTACTTCTTTCAATTTAGTATACTGTATTCTCTACAATGGGGAGACCAAACGCAGACTGGGTGATCGCTTTGCTGAACACCTCCGCTCTGTCCGCAAGTGTGACCCTGACCTGCTGGTCGCTTGCCATTTTAATTCCCCTTCCCACTCCTACTCTGACCTCAGCCTCTTACATTGTTTCAATGAAGCTCAATGTAAGCTCAAGGAACAGCACCTCATCTTTCGTTTAGGCACTTTGCAATCTTCTGGACTCCACTGATTTCAATAACTTCAGATCATGACCACTGTTCCTATTTTTTCCGTCAGCAAGTGCTGGTAATGGTTCTGCTGTTGCCATTTACATTCCTGATCAATCTTTTGTTTCTTCACTTGTCCCATTACCACCTTCTTTGCCTTTGCAACCATCATCCCTTTTGTCATTTAATCACTTGTGCCCTCTACCCTATCACAGACCTTCCCTTTTGTTCTTTCCTCCCCTCCCTCCCTCCCTCCCTCCCCCCTTTCCCTGGCTCTGTACTTGCTCAAAGACTTTAACTCTTTTAACATCTTCCAGTTCTGACGAAAGGTCTTTGACCTGAAACGTTAACTCTGTTTCTTTCTCCACAGATGCTGCCTCACTTGCTGAGCTTCTCCAGCATTTCTGTTTTTATTTCAGATTTCCAGCATCCGCAATATTTTGCTTTTGACAATTTCAAGGCCACAATTTTTAAAGAAGATACTCTATACTGGTGATAAATTTTGGTGTTCAGAAAATTGCTTGTTCTCCCAGCGAAGGGTTACTTTGGACATATGTTGAATCATTTAGAATTACAAATCATTGCTCCTATATGTTATTGAGAGGTTTTGTCAGCTACACATTGAGGCTGCAAAATCTGCTTATACAGTCAGCATTCTATAATGAATGCAAAGTAAAATAACAGACATTTTCCCAGAACTTGATTTACCTCAGTATTTTCCATTCATAAAAACCTAGAACAGGAAATTAAATGTTTTTAAAATACTTGTGGGTATTTAGTATTTTGAACAGTTAGATGCACTGTGTGTACAATTAATATCTGCAACAGCTTCTTAAAATGCACATGTAAAAATGTACACTTTCATAAATAAATAAAATAAAATATATACCTAAAGGTACTGGCCTCAAAATACATCTGTGACCATACAATGACTTCATAAAATATATGAGGATGATATATCTTTAGGATCCAATAAATGTTTACAAAAAGTGTCCACAAGAAGGAACTTTAAAAAAAATTAAATGTAACTTTGAAGAATACTGTGGTTATTTAAAATCTCCAGGATCACAGGATTGTTGTAACTGGGCTCATTGTTGCCACCAATATTAAGATTTCTTGCCCTTTCTAGCAACTGCTTCCATTCATGTAGCTCCTTTAACACGCTAAATGTCTTCAGAGAGAACTGGACGCTCAGCAAAAGAGGATTATGGGGAGTCGGCAGAAAGCATGGTTGAAAAGATAAGTTTTCAGGAGGGTTTTAAAGCCAGAAAAGTGGGAAGGAGTTACAGAGAATGAGGACGATGTGGGTGAAGACTTTACCACTGATGCGGAGCAGAAGGAGGGAGGGAATGCACAAGAGTGCAGAGTTAGAG
The DNA here is from genome assembly GCF_035084215.1 of Heptranchias perlo. Lineage (NCBI taxonomy): Eukaryota > Metazoa > Chordata > Chondrichthyes > Hexanchiformes > Hexanchidae > Heptranchias > Heptranchias perlo. The sequence continues at coordinate 24,574,963 of NC_090329.1, forward strand.
GGCTAAATCACAGGCCTGGACATAGGGTTGGAAGAAGTTGCAACGGTAGAGTGGGTGAGGCCATTTTTGTGTTGAGTGTCTACACCCACCAAGAAACAACAGAATGGATTTGAACCTAGTCCTAGAGGGGAAATGTCAGTGTGTAACCTATGGCACCAGCCAATCATCTCTTTCTCCCCCTCCAACTTTTTGGCTTTTTAAAAATGGGACAAATTTGTCGAATATCTGATGACTGACATTCTTATTACAACAAATCAAAAACACAATATTGTGGATGCTGGAAAGCTGAAACAAGAACAGAAAATGCTGGAAATACTCAGCAAGTGAGGCAACATCTGTGGAAAAAGAAACAGAGTTAACGTTTCTGGTGGATGACCTTTCGCCAGGACTGGAAGAAGTAAAGATTTAACAGTTTTTAAGCAAGTAGAGATCTAGGGAAAGTGGGGGGGGGGGGGGGGGAAGAAAGAACAAAACAGAAAGTCTGTGATAGGGTGGAGGGCAGGAGGAATTTCTACACCATGGGTGTCTTGACAGCAACTAGAAACTTTCACAATTGGATAGAGGCAAGGTGTAACAAAACAGCGAGTCTGACAAGAGTGACCAAAGAAGTCGAGAGTGCTGGTGCAATCAAAGGGGTATAACAGACAGTCACAGGCCTAACATTTTCATCTCACTTTTCTAATGCTGTCGGTGCAATGTTGCATTCTTTCCAATCAGGAAACTTTACACCCTTGGTCAGACATCCACATTTAAAAAAAAACAATTCTGCCTTTGCTCTCAGTTCAATGGTACAATACTGGAGTGCAGTGCATTTATTCTTTGTATAATGCGCATGGCATTATGGGAAATCATCCAGTAAAAATTAGGGAGAGCAAATAAAACAGTGAGTCAGTGACACTGTGCCGATCTGTAAGTGGATGAGAGGGAGACTTGGGAGCAGGACCCCTGTCTATCAGGGTCTAGTACATAGAATGGGGAGGAAACAACGTTTGGAATGAGACAGATGAGGAAATAATTGACACCATTTTGCACATCCTCACATTTTCAATCCTGTAAATGTATGCAATCCAATTAAGCTTTCCCGGTTTCCCTACCACCACCCTTAATCATAATCTTATTCATCTTTTTGACATAGGAACAGGAATAGGCCATTTAGTCCCTCGAGCCTGTTCCGCCATTCAATTAGATCATGGCTGATCTGTACCTCAACTCCATTTACCCACCTTAGCTTCATATCCTTTGATACCCTTACCCAACAAAAAAAAAATCTAGCGATCTCAGTCTTGAAAGCTCCAATTGACCTCCAACACCCACAGCCTTTTGGGGAGGGAGAGGCTTCCAGATTTCCACTACCCTTCGTGTGAAAAAGTGCTTCCTGATTTCACTCCCAACTGGCCTAGCTCTAATTTTACAATTATGTCCTTGTTCTTGATTTTCCCACCAAAGGAAATAGATTTTCTGCATCTCTGTCATCTTACTTTAGATAGACTTTTAAAATGATCATATAATCGGGCCTTACAGCCAAAGAATCTTTCAAATCTCCACGGTCTAGGGAATGCAACCTGACATCGCATTGTCATTCACTGACCACAGTTAATGATTGTCTCATTAAACTGTCTGGTAATATTAATTAAGGCAACAAAAAGTAAATGTCAGCAATCAGACACTAGAGGAGCTGGCTCTGTGAGCACTCTTGATGCAGACAGCAAGTCTTCTGAAATTTTAGGGTATTTTTGTGCTACTAGAAGTGCTTGTATCAGGAAAATTGTTAGTTGTAGGTAAGCTGCAGCACACTTCATACACGTAGTGTCTCGTGGAGAAACTGCTGCAAAGTGGAATTCAAAGATGGTTCAGATCTAGCATCAGCAGTGGTTTCCCTTCTAAGCTCACTTTTCACATGCAGTACTTTTTTTTTATTCGTTCACGGGATGTGGGCGTCGCTGGCAAGGACGGCATTTATTGCCCATCCCTAATTGCCCTCGAGAAGGTGGTGGTGAGCCGCCTTCTTGAACCGCTGCAGTCCGTGTGGTGACGGTTCTCCCACAGTGCTGTTAGGAAGGGAGTTCCAGGATTTTGACCCAGCGACAATGAAGGAACGGCGATATATTTCCAAGTCGGGATGGTGTGTGACTTGGAGGGGAACGTGCAGGTGGTGTTGTTCCCATGCGCCTGCTGCCCTTGTCCTTCTAGGTGGTAGAGGTCGCGGGTTTGGGAGGTGCTGTCGAAGAAGCCTTGGCGAGTTGCTGCAGTGCATCCTGTGGATGGTGCACACTGCAGCCACAGTGCGCCGGTGGTGAAGGGAGTGAATGTTTAGGGTGGTGGATGGGGTGCCAATCAAGCGGGCTGCTTTATCTTGGATGGTGTCGAGCTTCTTGAGTGTTGTTGGAGCTGCACTCATCCAGGCAAGTGGAGAGTATTCCATCACACTCCTGACTTGTGCCTTGTAGATGGTGGAAAGGCTTTGGGGAGTCAGGAGGTGAGTCACTCGCCGCAGAATACCCAGCCTCTGACCTGCTCTCGTAGCCACAGTATTTATATGGCTGGTCCAGTTAAGTTTCTGGTCAATGGTGACCCCCAGGATGTTGATGGTGGGGGATTCGGCGATGGTAATGCCGTTGAATGTCAAGGGGAGGTGGTTAGACTCTCTCTTGTTGGAGATTGTCATTGCCTGGCACTTATCTGGCGCGAATGTTACTTGCCACTTATCAGCCCAAGCCTGGATGTTGTCCAGGTCTTGCTGCATGCAGGCTCGGACTGCTTCATTATCTGAGGGGTTGCGAATGGAACTGAACACTGTGCAGTCATCAGCGAACATCCCCATTTCTGACCTTATGATGGAGGGAAGGTCATTGATGAAGCAGCTGAAGATGGTTGGGCCTAGGACACTGCCCTGAGGAACTCCTGCAGCAATGCCCTGGGGCTGAGATGATTGGCCTCCAACAACCACTACCATCTTCCTTTGTGCTAGGTATGACTCCAGCCACTGGAGAGTTTTCCCCCTGATTCCCATTGACTTCAATTTTACGAGGGCTCCTTGGTGCCACACTCGGTCAAATGCTGCCTTGATGTCAAGGGCAGTCACTCTCACCTCACCTCTGGAATTCAGCTCTTTTGTCCATGTTTGGACCAACGCTGTAATGAGGTCTGGAGCCGAGTGGTCCTGGCGGAACCCAAACTGAGCATCGGTGAGCAGGTTATTGGTGAGTAAGTGCCGCTTGATAGCACTGTCGATGACACCTTCCATCACTTTGCTGATGATTGAGAGTAGACTGATGGGGCGGTAATTGGCCGGATTGGATTTGTCCTGCTTTTTGTGGACAGGACATACCTGGGCAATTTTCCACATTGTCGGGTGGATGCCAGTGTTGTAGCTGTACTGGAACAGCTTGGCTAGAGGCGCAGCTAGTTCTGGAGCACAAGTCTTCAGCACTACAGCTGGGATGTTGTCGGGGCCCATAGCCTTTGCTGTATCTAGTGCACTCAGCCGTTTCTTGATATCACGTGGAGTGAATCGAATTGGCCGAAGACTGGCTTCCGTGATGGTGGGGATATCGGGAGGAGGCTGAGATGGATTATCCACTCGGCACTTCTGGCTGAAGATGGTTGCAAACGCTTCAGCCTTGTCTTTTGCACTCACGTGCTGGACTCCGCCATCATTGAGAATGGGGATGTTTGCAGAGCCTCCTCCTCCCGTTAGTTGTTTAATTGTCCACCACCATTCACGACTGGATGTGGCAGGACTGCAGAGCTTTGATCTGATCCGTTGGTTGTGGAATCGCTTAGCTCTGTCTATAGCATGTTGCTTCTGTTGTTTAGCACGCATGTAGTCCTGAGTTGTAGCTTCACCAGGTTGGCACCTCATTTTTAGGTACGCCTGGTGCTGCTCCTGGCATGCTCTTCTACACTCCTCATTGAACCAGGGTTGATCCCCTGGCTTGTTGGTAATGGTAGAGTGAGGAATATGCCGGGCCATGAGGTTACAGATTGTGCTGGAATACAATTCTGCTGCTGCTGATGGCCCACAGCGCCTCATGGATGCCCAGTTTTGAGCTGCTAGATCTGTTCTGAATCTATCCCATTTAGCACGGTGGTAGTGCCACACAACACGTTGGATGGTGTCCTCAGTGCGAAGACGGGATTTCATCTCCACGAGGACTGTGCGGTGGTCACTCCTACCAATACTGTCATGGACAGATGCATTTGCGACAGGTAGATTGGTGAGGACGAGGTCAAGTAAGTTTTTCCCTCGTGTTGGTTCGCTCACCACCTGCCGCAGGCCCAGTCTAGCAGCTATGTCCTTCAGGACTCGGCCAGCTCGGTCAGTAGTGGTGCTACCGAGCCACTCTTGGTGATGGACATTGAAGTCCCCCACCCAGAGTGCATTTTGTGCCCTTGCTACCCTCAGTGCTTCCTCCAAGTGGTGCTCAACATGGAGGAGGACTGATTCATCAGCTGAGGGAGGACGGTAGGTGGTAATCAGCAGGAGGTTTCCTTGCCCATGTTTGACCTGATGCCATGAGATTTCATGGGGTCCAGAGTCAATGTTGAGGACTCCCAGGGCCACTCCCTCCTGACTGTATATCACTGTACCGCCACCTCTGGTGGGTCTGTCCTGCCGGTGGGACAGGACATACCCAGGGATGGTGATGGAAGAGTCTGGGACGTTGGCTGAAAGATATGATTCTGTGAGTATGGCTATGTCAGGCTGTTGCTTGACTAGTCTGTGGGACAGCTCTCCCAATTTTGGCACAAGTCCCCAGATGTTAGTAAGGAGGACCTTGCAGGGTCGACTGGGCTTGGTGTTTTGCCGTTGTCGTGTCCGGTGCCGAGTGGTCCGATGCCGGGTGGTCCGTCCGGTTTTATTCTTATTATGACTTTTCGTAGCGAGATTTTACAACTGAGTGGCTTGCTAGGCCATTTCAGAGGGCAATTAAGAATCAACCACATTGCTGTGGGTCTGGAGTCACATATAGGCCAGACCGGGTAAGGGCGGCAGGTTTCCTTCCCTAAAGGACATTAGTGAACCAGATGGGTATTTACGACAATCCGGTAGTTTCATGGCCATCATTACTGATACTAGTATTTTAATTCCAGATTTTTATTTAATTAATTGAATTTAATTAATTAATTGAATTTAAATTCGCCAGCTGCCATGGCGGGATTTGAACTCATGACTCTGGATTTTAGTCCAGGCCTCTGGATTACTAGCCCAGTAACATAACCACTATGCTACCGTACCCTGACTCGTTCTTTCCAGAACGAGTTTGTTACTCCTTTGTTGCTGCTGGTACTATCCATGATAGTCCCAACAAACAAATTCATCGAAGTGTGATATTTAGTTAGATCCTGAAAATAAGATCTGGCAATTTATCAAAATGTTAAATTAATTCAACTATTTTAATCCTAATGGGTCAACTGTTTGCAACATAACATTTTTTGCAAAAGAGAAGCTTCATATCCAGTGCCATCACCAACCAGAAGCGAATCTGACCGACCGTAAACTCTTCTTCGATAATTAGACAGAATAACAAGGATGGGGAGACTATAGCAGTACAACTTTTAAATGCCCATTTTAATCAGTATAAAATATATCTTATGCATGACATTCCCTACTAAAGTTGTCAAAATGTTTTTTTTAAAAAAAGGTGCTGATAATATTCAAAATAACCACAGTCCCACCCCATTAGTTACTTCAGTTTTTCTGGAGTCCGGCTTCCACACCATTCATTACTCCCTGGGAACAGCCTGCTCCTAGAACCTCACCAGTGATGGTGGAAGCAGTCACCAGGAGGCATGTAGGAGCAACCAGTGTGAACTCATTCTCTGTCTTCCTGTCCTTGGGGTGTGCCTCATCTCCATCTTGTACCTCCTTTGATAGATCAGCTGAAGTCAAACATGCCATGTGGGCAACTGTGCTGGAAGCCTGCATCCTAGCATTCTACATGGCAGCTCGATGCTACTCAACAGCCTACATCTCTGTACCACAGGTACGAAGCTAGATTGCATCAGGTGTACCAAGCTGATCAATATTAGCCTCATTTGTTAGCTTACAAATGTTTCGAAAGGTCAGATCTGGACTTGGAACATAACTTGTTTAATTGTATCGTAGATAATGCTGCATAAGTCCGACGAAGTGGAAAATTGCCCAGGTATGTCCTGTCCACAAAAAGCAGGACAAATTCAATCTGGCCAATTACCACCCCATCAGTCTACTCTCAATCATCAGCAAAGTGATGGAAGGTGTCGTCGACAGTGCTATCAGGCGGCACTTACTCACCAATAACCTGCTCACCGATGCTCAGTTTGGGTGCCACCAGGGCCGCTCGGCTCCAGACCCCATTACAGCCTTGGTCCAGACATGGACAAAAAAGAACTGAATTCCAGAAGTGAAGTGAGGTGAGAGTGGCTGCCCTTAACATCAAGGAAGCATTTGACAGAGTGTGGCACCAAGGAGTCCTAGCAAAATTGAAGTCAATAGCAATCGGAAGGAAAACTCTCCAGTGGCTGGAGTCATATCTAACACAAAGGAAGATGGTAGTAGTTGTTGGAGGCCAATCATCTCAGCCCCAGGACATCGAGCAGGAGTTCCTCAGGGCAGTGTCCTCGGCCCAACCATCTTCAGCTGCTTCATCAATGACCTTCCCTCCATCATAAAGTCAGAAGTGGGGATGTTTGCTGATGATTGCACAGGGTTCAGTTCCATTCGCAACCCCTCAGATAATGAAGCAGTTCGTGCCCGCATGCAGCAAGGCCAGGACAACATCCAGGCTTGGGCTGATACGTGGCAAGCAACATTTACACCAGACAAGTGCCAGACAATGACTATCTCCAACAAGAGAGAGTCTAACCACTTCCCCTTGACATTCAATGGCATTACCAGCGCCGAATCCCCCACCATCCACGTCCTGGGGGTCACCATTGACCAGAAACTTAACTGGAACAGCCACATCATCAGAAGAGCAGAGTAGGCTGCTCTTTCTACAACCAGAACCGAAGGAAGTCGCATGCCCCAAGGAACAGGTACGGCCCCAAGGACTTCGATCGTAGAAGACACGACCCAGCAGCCAGTCAGCAGGGTGAGCATTTCAACCGCAGCCTGCAGAATACTCAACTCACAGCTGTGTGGAGAGTTACCTCTGTATGTCCCGACTAAACCTTAGCAGTGTAGTATTGGGAGTAAACAGCTGTGCCTAAGGGTACACAGAGGGGCTTAGTTTAAGAAGTCCAAGGGGAAGTAATCTATTTGTTCGTAGTCGTGTAGGAACTTTAGCATCGGTTTTGCCATATTGAGATTTGCTGTACATATTAAACATACCTTTACTATTCAAAATCTGAAATCTATGTCGATTGCATTATTAATCATCCTTCAGTGCGATTCACAAGGGTAAGACCAGACCGTAAATAAGTGACCTCGGTTGTGATCAGCAAGGCTGAACGACCCTCATACGATCGGAAACACCCTACATTGCGGAGGTACTGGCCATAATCTTCAAACATCCGTAGATATGGGGGTGGTGTCAGAGGACTGGAGAATTGCAAATGTTACACCTTTGTTCAAAAAAGGGTGCAAGGATAAACCTAGCAACTATAAGCCAGTCAGTTAACCTCAGTGTGGGGAAACTTTTAGAAACGATAATCTGGGATAGAATTAATAGTCACTTGGACAAGTGTGGATTGATTAGAGAAAGCCAGCATGGATTTGTTAACTAACCTGATTATAGAGTTTTTTGATGAGGTAACAGAGAGGGTAGATGAGGGCAATGCTGTTGATGCGGTGTATGCGGATTTTCAAAAGGCGTTTGATAAAGTGCCGCATGATAGGCGTTTCAAGATTGCGGCCCATGGAATAAAGGGGACAGTAGCAACAAGGATACAGAATTGGCTAAGTAACAGGAAACACAGCAGTGGTGAATGATTGTTTTTCGGACTGGAGGGAAGTGCACAGTGGTGTTCCCCAGGGGTCGGTGCTGGGACCACTGCTTTTCTTGATCTATATTAATGACTTGGACTTGCGTGTACAGGGCATAATTTCAAAATTTACAGATGTCACAAAACTTGGAAGGGTAGTGATAGACTTCAAGAGGATATAGACAGGCTGGTGGCATGGGCGGAAACGTGGCAGATGAAAATTAACGCAGAAAAATGCGAAGTGATACATTTTGGTAGGAAGAACGAGGAGCGGCAATATAAACTTGAGGGCGCAATTCTAAAAGGGGACAGGAACAGAGAGATCTGGGGGTTTACGTGCACAAATCGTTGAAGGTGGCAGGGCAGGTTTAGAAAGTGGTTAAAAAAGCATACGGGATCCTGGGCTTTATACATAGAGGCATAGAGTACAAAAGTATGGAAGTCATGATGAATCTTTATAAAACACTGGTTCGGCCACAGCTGGAGTGTTGTGTCCAGTTCTGGGCACCGCACTTTAGCAAAAATGTGAAGGCCTTAGAAAGGATACAAAAGAAATTTACTAGAATGATTCCAGGGTTGAGGGGCTTTAGTTACGTGGATAGACTGGAGAAGCTGGGGTTGTTCTCCTTGGAACAGAGAAGGTTGAGAGGCGATTTGATAGAGATATTCAAAATCATGAAGGGTCTAGATAGAGTAGATAGAGAGAAACTGTTCCCATTGGCGGAAGGGTCAAGAACCAGAGGACCTAGATTTAAGGTGATTGACAACAGAACCAAAGTGACACGAGGAAAAACTTTTTTACACAGAGAGTGGTTAGGATCTGGAATGCACTGCCTGAGAGGGTGGTGGAGGCAGATTCAATCATGGCCTTCAAAAGGGAACTGGATAAGGCGGGGGAGTGGGACTAGCTGGATTGCTCTTGCATAGAGCCAGTGTGGACTCGATGGGCCAAATGGTATCCTTCCATGCTGTATCCTTTCTATGATTCTATGATTCTACATAAATACTGTGGCTGCAAGAGCAGGTCAGAGGCTGGGTATTCTGCGGCGAGTGACTCATCTCCTGACTCCCCAAAGCCTTTCCACCATCTACAAGGCACAAGTCAGGTGTGTGATGGAATACTCTCCACTTGCCTGGATGAGTGCAGCTCCAACAACACTTAAGAAGCTCGACACCATCCAGGACAAAGCAGCCTGCTTGATTGGCACCCCATCCACCATCCTAAACATTCACTCCCTCCACCACCGCCGCACCGTGACTGCAGTGTGTACCATCTACAAGATGCACTGCAGCAACTCACCAAAACTTCTTTGACAGCATCTCCCAAACCCATGATCTCTACCACCTAGAAGGGCAAGGGCAGCAAGTGCATGGGAACAACATCACCTACACGTTCCCCTCCAAGTCTCCCACCATCCTGACTTGGAAATATATCGCCGTTCCTTCATTGTCGCTGGGTCAAAATCCTGGAACTCCCTACCTAATAGCACTGAGGGAGAACTTTCACCACACGGACTGCAGCGGTTCAAGAAGGCGGCTCACCACCACCTTCTCAAGAGTAACTAGGGATGGGTGATAAATGCTGGCCTCATCCCAGGAATGAATAAAACAAAGTCAAACACTCAATTTTACAAAACATTATTTTCAGGGCACTTGCCATCAGTGAAACGTCCTCTGGTGTCCTCACTACAAATAACTGATGTGAATTTCCCTTTGCTCGTCATCACATTTTAGCAGTTTCTCCATCTTTGGCAGATGCCAAGCACTAAAATGCAGAATATTTAAAGCAGCTTTATTTCACAACAGGGTGAAATGTTACCTAAATCTGAAAACCACCACAATTGGAGTTACCTGTACAGTTCTCAAAGCATGTTATCACCAGACTTCAGGTTAAGGAATTATGCAACACTAACAGCATTCCTTTCAACTGGGTCACTGACCTCCTGCAGTCTGCCATCTCCGATTCCTCGGGAGTGGGGCTTCCGTCTAACTTCTTCCAGCCTATGACATATTTGTTAACGGAACCTGGGCGATGGTAGCTTCCGGACAGTGACCCTAGGACTTGTTGAGTGCTGTTTTGAGACACTATGTAGACTTTGGAGGCATCAAGCGACCCGCTGGTTTTAGAAACACGTGGCGAGGGGCTCCCTGAATGATGTGAACCACTAAAGAAAGAGGTTGGGTTGGTGGGGGGGGGGGGGGGATGGAAGAGAGCGATCACACAGTTAATTAAAAATTCCAACTGTCTCCTCCAGAGCTCTTATTACTAATTAAAGAGGCTTAATTATTCCTGACCTCCAGCAATGTTTAAAGTCAGCCATGTAACTAACATCTGGATCACAGAACATTTACAAACGTCAGCACAAGCCCCATTTTGGAACAGACAATACCACAGTTAATAAGGCAGTTTAAAAAAAATAGCAAAGGCAAATTTTGGACAGATGTGAGGAAGCACTTCCTGCAAAGGCTGATCACAGGTGGAATGGATTTCTGGATAGGTAAGAAAAGACAAAATCCCTGGAATCATTTAAGAAACAGCTGGATGTTGTGATGGGGGAGCTGCAGGTTTTGGTGAATGGCCTCCCTCATCCATATTTATTATGTAATAACAATCTGGATATACAACACAGCTGGCTGATGAATATGCAAAGATTTTGATGAGATTTTTCCAAATTACAGTTGGAAGATCTATTACTGAGGGCAACGAAACCAGACTATTCCCTCCTACCCAGTGTGATATTATAATTCAGTCTAAGATGTTTACTATTTTCATCACTGTAAGCCCATTTAAAAATATACATATTTGGTCTTTGTTATTTAACTTACTACAGAAAATCTTCCCCACTACAGAAAATCTTCCCCACTACAGGAATTGCTAAAAATTAAACATACTGGGAACGAAATTTGGCCATTTAGAGCCCGTTTTTTTTAGGGGCTACGCGGCCAACTACGCCTTGAAAATGAGGTCCGAGATGTGTGCACACACTTCCCAGAGGAAGTGCGTAGGACGCCATCTTGGTAAAGGGGTCTTTGCGCAAGCTTAACGCCGCAGCAGGCAAATTAGGGAGAATATGACACGAATCAGTGCGCAACGCTGATTCAAAGGGATCGCTGCTATTTTGGAACTCAACACTCTATCCAATGCACTGTCTCAACCTCGAACATGACTTAAAGGGCAAGAAGAACCCTCGCATCAGTGCTATTTAAAAGGATTACATAGGAGTTACAGGTTAGCTGCTGGATTATTTCTTCTGCCTGCTGTGCATTTGTACCTGTTTTTGGAGGTTTCTTATACTTGGATAAAGTTTCAATACTCTACAGGGAGTGGGCTGGCTGGCTGACAGGCAGCAGCAAGGGCACTGGCGGAGTGGCAGGGTTGGGAGCAGGAATGCTGTCATCCTGAGAGAGGAGAGGACAGTGTTGGAGCCACTGCCACTTACTGCTTCCTGTTATGCGCTACCTTCTCCTGTGAGAAAGAGGGAAGTGAGTCATTGAGTGTCCTGCAAGATGTTTGGGTGACATGGCTGTCATAGTTGAATAACTATCAGTGTGGGCCAATTGTGAGTTGTGGGTGTGAGGCTTGCAACAGTGCTAAGTGTGTGAGGGTGAGATAAAGCACATGGTTTGAACGGTTGAGTACTGACTGAGAGAGATTGTTGGTAGGTGGGTGATGGTGATGTAGTGCATTGAGCAGTGGATGACGCTGGTGGTGCAGTTGGTACGATATGCCACTTGAAGCTTGAACTCACTCACCTTGACAACTTGTTTTAAATAACTGAACTTCTTCCTGCACTGCATTCATGCTTTTGGAGCTATGCTCCTGGCATTTACCGCCTCCCCTACTTCCTCCCACTGCCTCTTCAGCATATGTCTGGAGGGTCTCCTGCCCCCCTGCAGATACAGGATGCCCCTCCTTCTGTCCACCTCTTGCACCAAACCCTTTTTAAAAAAATTTGTTTATTTAACGTGGGTGTCACTGGCAAGGCCAGCATTTATTGCCCATCCCTAATTGCCCTTGAGAAGGTGGTGGTGAGCTCTCCGGTGCATCATCAGAGAACCTTGGTGCACGCTCTCTCCCAGGCTCAGCCATTCTTCAAAGTATCACAGCACAGATTCAATTTTGAAACGACTCCCAGCACTTCTTGCAGCCACAATGATCTTTCCCTTTAAGAGGTGCAGGCTGCCTTTAAGAAGCATGAGCCACTCGCGATATCGGGACCCCCTGCTGATGTGTGCAGCCAATCAACAGCGCAGGTAGAGCTGGCTGCACGCAGTAATTGTTTAAAACAGCAGGCAGCACAAATTTAACATGCCGCCCGTTTTCTGGGATATCCAATTTAACCCCCATTGAGTGACCCTTTTATTTTGGGTGGGGGAGGAGAGGGGAATATAATGTAGTTTCAAGATAATCAAAATGCTACTGATACTACCTTGATTTTTAATTGATGTTTGATGGCAAGGAATTGACCTTGATGGTGACATTTAACATTTGGTGAGGTGACAGCAGCCTATTCAAGCTATTGCTGTCTGAAACTAAGAGCAAAGTGTTACTGTCTACAAGAGGCCGCTTTCTGCAGCTACTCAGTAGATGTGTTCAGTTGGAAAGGGAACCTAAATTAAATCATTCTTTGCTCTTTAACAAAACAAGTTGATGGTTCGAAAGCATTAACCAAATATATTTCTACCACTTAAGATTCACAGTAGAAATTTTCTGCGAAACTAAATGCATAAACTAAAGAATATTAATTCATGTAGACAGTTTCGCATAAACTGAAGAGTATTAATTAATGCAGACAGTATCGTGTAAACTGAAGAGTATTAATGTAGACAGTATCACAAACTAAAGAATATTAATTCAAGTAGACTGTATTGCATAAACTGAAAAGTATTAATTAATGTAGACAGTATCGCATAAATTGGAGTAATAAAACCTGTTGGGAGATGTGACAGGATTGAAGAGGATTGTTGGGTTCAGAGGGAGTATTGTTGGGTATGAGGGAGTTGTGATACATCTTACAGCTGTGAAAGGCTGATTGTTATTAAATCCTGGCAGCTAGAGACATGTTAATTATTGAGGTGTTCTCAGTTTCACCAACAAGAATTGAAGTGAAAAATGTAACGTGTAAAGTATTGTGTCCAATTCTGGGCTCCAAGCTTTAGGAAGGATATCAATGCCTTGGAGAGGGTGCAGAGGAGATTTACCAGAATGGTACCAGGGATGAGGGACTTCAGTTATGTGGAGAGAGTAGATAAGCTGGGATTGTTCTCCTTAGAGCAGAGAAAGATAAGAGAAGGGTTAATAGAGGCGTTCAAAATTATGAGGGGTTTTGATAGAGTAGATAGGAAGAAACCGTTTCCAGTGGCAGTAGGATGCAGATTTAAAATAATTGTCAAAGGAGCCAGGAGGGAGGATGAGGAGCAAATTTTTTACGCAGTGAGTTGTTATGATCTGGAATGCACTGCCTGAAAGGGTGGTGGAAGCAGATTCAATGGTAACTTTCAAAAGGGAATTGGATATATACTTGAAAAGGGAAAATTTGCAGGGCTATGAGGAAAGAGCAAGGGAGTGGGACTAATTGGACAGCTCTTTCAAAGAGCTGGCACAGGTCTCCTTCTGTGCTGCAAGATTCTATGATTCTATAAAGAAAGAACACGTATTGTAAATGTTGAAGAGCTTTCCCAATAGAATAGACTTATTCAGAAAATAGAAGCACATGGTACTAAAGGGATGGTAACTTGGGTACGTAACTGGCTATGAGATGTTTCTCTGACTGGACAGAAGTATGCAGTGGGTCTCCCAGGTGTGGGTATTAGGACCATTGCTTTTCTTGTTATATATAAATGACTTGGACTTGGGTATAGGGAGTACAATTTTGAAGTTTGCGGATGATACGAAACTTGGCAACATAGTAAATAGTGAGCAGGATAGTAGCAGACTTCAGGAGGACATAGACAAACTGGTGAAATGGGCAATCTTTCAAAGAGCTGGTACAGGCACGAGGGGCCAAATGGCCTCCTCCTGTGCTGTACCTACTATGATACATCGAGAGATTGGCGAAGCTGGGATTGTTCTCCTTAGAGCAGAGAAGATTAAGGGGGACCTAATAGAGGTATTCAAAATAATGAGGGGTTTTGATTGAGGAAGCAGGGAGAAACTGTTTTCTCCGGCAAGTGGGTCGCTAACCAGAGGTCATAGATTTAAATTAATTGGCAAAAGAACTCGAGGGGAAATGAGGAGAATTTTTTTTCACAGAGGATTGTTAAGACCTGGAACGCATTACCTGAAAAGGTGGTGGAATCAGATTCCATAGGAGGTTTCAAAAGGCAATTGGTCAAGTACTTGAAGAGGACTAATTTGCAGGGTTATGGGGGATAAAAGCTGGGGTGTGGGACTAAATTGGATAGCTCTTTCAAAAAGCCAGCACAGGCATGACTGGCCGAATGGCCTCCTTCTGTGCAGTAAGATTCTATGATTTTAATAGGCAAAATCGGATAAACATTTGAGGCAGAGGAAGAGTCAGGGCTATGGGGAGAGCGGGGCAGTGGGATTAGTTCTGGATTGCTCTAGCAAAAGTGATGGTCCGAATGGCCTCTTTCTGGGCTGTAAAGCTCTATGCTTCTCGATGGCAACTAAAAGGTTGCATTATGCCCTCCAGATTGGACTCCTACAGAATCCTTAGAGATAGCATTTCCAAGAACAAACTGTGCACAGCATGTTCTCCCCCAGTTATCAGCACCATCAGTAAATTAATGCAGTTCAGGTAGTTGAGTGTATGTTTCTGGTACAGATCACATTGTATGTGCTTCTCGTCCTGATCAAAGGTGCCCATTTGAGCACTTTCTTTTGCACTGTTAATGATAATTTAACTGCATATAAATACACAAGGTGTGGTCACATTAGGTTTGTTTCCTGAACTGGATGGTTATGACCATTAAACCTCACTGTACCTGGAATGTGATGAGAGTTCGCTGAGGTCACCGGTACTTCCTTGGGTGACAAGGCTGGCGGAAATGGCAGCAGCATAGTTGTGAACGGCGTACGATTTAGCTTGTCCCTCATCGGGCCCTCCGTCTTCAGAGTGCTCCACCCACTGCACCATCTGCTCCGCTCTGCTCTGCACAGCTGACCGGTTGCCAGTCAAATGAACTGTGCCCATCATTGGTGGTGGAATACAGGGAGCAGTGTCGATCCCACTGTCGGTGGAGGCCCCCTTAATGTACGTCAATCCAAGCAATTCTGGATCCATTAAGTCGCCAGAACCGAACTGTTTATCATCACTATTGCTGGACGCGTTACTGGACAGAGTGTTACTGCTGGAATGGCTTGAGCAATTGTTATCTGTAATCTAAAAAAACAAGAAGGAGAAAGGATACCCCACCTAAGAATAATAATTACTTCCCAGTGCACTTATGTATTTAAACATATTCACTTAATTATAATTACACTTTTACCCTAATAAGCCCATTGTACCAGCAACAAATCTGAGTCACGTACCTATGGCAAGTCTAATAGCATGTGTTAATTTTTCCATTTGCATTTACAGTAAAAATATTGCAAAAGATGAGCGGAATTGCTAATGATTTGAACACTATATCCTTTGATTCTAGGGCATTAGGTTATGAAAATATATTATTAAAACCCACTCGTATTGTATTTGTAGCCTTTGGCTTTAAATACATCTGTATGAGCTGCACCATAACCACGAGGAACCCAAGTTCCTTCACTTTCTCCGTTTTCAGTCTGTAAAAATGTTAATTTACAAAATGCTGCCTTAGTCCTGACTTGAGCTCATCCAAAACTCTGCTGTCCGTACTCTAACTTGCACCAAGTCCCTTCACCCATCACCCGTGCTCGCTGAACTACATTGGCTCCCAGTCCGGGAATGCCTCGATTTTAAAATTCTCATCCTTGTTTTCAAATCCCTCCATGGCCTCGCTCCTCCCTCTCTGTAACCTCCTCCAGCCCTACAACCCTCCGAGATCACTGCGCTCCTCCAATTCTGGCCTCTTGTGCATCCCCAATTGCCATCACCCATCACTGGCAGCCGTGCCTTCAGCTACCCAGGCCCTAAACTCTGGAATTCCTTCCCTAAAGCTCTCCGCCTCTCTACCCCTCACTCCCCCTTTAAGACGTTCCTTAAAACTACTTCTTCACCTATTCTAATATCTCCTTACATGGCTCGGTGTCAAATTTTGTTTGATTACGCTCCTATGAAGTGTCTTGGGATGTTTTAGTATGTTAAAGGCGCTATATAAATGCAAATTGTTGTTGTTAAAACTGATGAAAATACCACGGAATGGGCGTAGAATATATGCTAAGTATGCTTCTATTGTCTTTCCTAACCCAATTTCACAAAGGGACATCTCATCACCAAATGCTGTAATTGCATTAATTGACATGGTTACCTTTGACACAAGAGGGTGTGTGAAATTGTCAGAGCTGCTCAGTGTCAGCTCCAATGCTTTCATTGAACTCTAATGAAAAAATGAAGCCACATATGCTAACTGTTGCTAATTAAATTGAAGATGATCTGGAGAAAATGCCCTATGGCGGGGTTAAAAAAAACATCCAATTTGCTCCACATTTATTTTTGTTTCTGAAATCAATTTCAAACACAATTATCTACAGCACAGCAACATTTACTTAAAGGGAAGGACCGCTC
The DNA here is from genome assembly GCF_035084215.1 of Heptranchias perlo. NCBI lineage: Eukaryota > Metazoa > Chordata > Chondrichthyes > Hexanchiformes > Hexanchidae > Heptranchias > Heptranchias perlo. Next base: position 24,591,534 of record NC_090329.1, read on the forward strand.
ACAATGTGATGCAACATCAGAAATGATTCAAAGAAAGAGCAGTTTCACGATTTCGCCGCGCAGAGAACCCTGCCCCAAGTTTACTCCTTTAATACAAACATCGTGGTGACCAAGGGCAGGCACCAACGGTCAAGTGTGAACTGTGGTACCCAACTTCAAGTTTAAAAAGATAATGATTTTTGCCTTCCACACAACTACACCTAATGGTCCAGTTACACTGCAGCTTTTGAAAAACACCAAAGGAGTTGAAGTCACACAGCTGATGCCTTTTGCCAAGTCGTCTAACGTGGGCAGTGCAAAGGAGTTTGAGTGGGGCGACACATCATCACATGGTGTCCTCAATGAGGGTAGGACCATCCCCCCTCCTTCCTCCCCTCCCCACCCCAACCCCTGGAGTCCCACAAAACCAAACGAAAACTTACCTTCTGGCCCCCTCATCGCTGGACCCTGCTAGCTGAGACTGTGCAGAATGGGTCCAGCGCAGGCTCTGCCCAGTTGAGTCCTAAAATGGCAATCACTGGGCCAATGTACGTATATTAAAGGGGCCTACCGTCTGACTCAGGCGAGCATTCCTTCTGCCTAGCGGGCTCATGGGAATATAGTGCAGCTTCACCACAAGGGGAACAGGGCGGGAAGGCACACCCCAACGTTATTAGGGCGTCACTGCTCAGTTCCCAACAGGCAGGAGGCCTCAATATTTACACCATTGTGTTTTTTCTTTACAAACATTAACCATCATTTACGCAGGTACTGGTAAAGGGAGCTCCGCACGGCGCGCAGGGACTGGTAAAGGGAGCTCCGCATGGCGTGCGAGTACAGTACCGGTAAATGGCGCCCCGCACAGTGCGCAGATACAGTACCGGTAAATGGAGCCCCACACAGTGTGCAGGTACAGTACTGGTAAACTGAGCCCCGCACAGTGTGCAGGGACTAGTAAATTGAGCTCCACACGGTGTGCAGGGACTGCTAAATGGAACCTCTCACAGTGCGCAGGTACAGTACTGGTAAATGGAGCTCTGCACAATGTGCAAGGACTGGTAAACGGAACCCCTCACAGTGCGCAGGTACAGTACTGGTAAATGGAACCTCTCACAGTGCGCAGGTACAGTACCGGTAAATGGAGCTCTGCACAGCGTGCACGAGCTGGTAAACGGAACTCCACAGAGTTTGCAGGGACTGGTAAAAGGAGCTCCGCAGTGTGCAGGGACTGGTAAAAGGAGCTGCGCACAGTATGCGGGGACCGGTAAATGGAGCTCCGCACTGTGCGCAGGTACAGTACCGGTAAATGGAGCTCCGCACAGTGTGTGGGTACAGTACTGGTAAATGGAGCTCCGCACTGTGCACGGGTACAATACTGGTAAATGGAGCTCCGCACAGTGTGTGGGTACAGTACCGGTAAATGGAGCTCTGCACAGTGTGTGGGGACAGTACCGGTAAATGGAGCTCCGCATAGCGTGCAGGGACCGGTAAATAGAGCTCCGCACTGTGCGCGGGTACAGTACCGGTAAATGGAGCTCCGCTCAGTGTTTGGGTACAGTACAGGTGAATGGAGCTCTGCACACACACTACCGATAAATGGAGCTACGCACAGTGTGCGGGTACGGTACTGGTGAATGGAGCTCCACACTGTGCGCAGGTACACTACCGATAAATGGAGCTCAGCACAGTGTGTGGGTACAGTACTGGTACATGGAGTTCCACACTGTGCGCAGATACAGTACTGGTACATGGAGCTCCGCACTGTGTGCAGGTACACTACCGATAAATGGAGCTCCACACAGTGCACAGGTACAGTACTGGTAAATGGAGCCCCGCACAGTGTGCAGGTACACTACCGGTAAATGGAGCTTCACAACGTGCGTGGGTACAGTACCAGTAAATGGAGCTCCGCACTGTGCGCGGGTATAGTACCGGTAAATGGAGCTCCGCACAGTGTGTGGGTACAGTACTGGTAAATGGAGCACTGGACTATGTGCAGAACTCCACTTTGCCTGACAGAGCAGTGCAAAGCTGCCATCAGTTCTCTGTGCTGCCAGCTCCACACTGCAGGTAAGGGTGTCAAACCTACAGTTCCGGAGTGGATCATCAATAAGGACCTGGGATCTATTTAGCACGCCTCATTACCCAAAATATTACTATAATCAACTCCTAACAAGTACAAGGATTTATTTTTACTCTAAGTGAAACAGCTACTTTTTCTACTTACTTTCTGCATGGCATAATGTTTAATAACTTGGTCTGCACACACTCACAGTTTTACAATCTAACTACTATATAGAAATTTAACAGCAGAAACTGAGAGCGATGGTCATGTGATATTACTGAGCTGGACCAGTTTCTTAAGGGTTTGTACCTCTGCATTCTCCCACCTCTCTGGTCTAATGGACCACATGACAACTCTTCCCCACCCTGAGCAGGGGCCTTCACCTCCATCCCACAGTGGGGAGCAGCTCCGTTAAACGCCCTGCCTTCCTCCCTAACTGGTGGTGGAGTAGTTAATCTCCTGCCAGTGCCAGCACTGACAGCTCAACAGCATGGGGTGGGGGGAGGTGGGGCTACTGCATGTTGGAACTAAAAACAGAGCAAACACAGAAATGGAGGAAAGGTTTTGGTGATGTTTAGTGAATCTTACATGTAAAATCTTATTTGGAGATTCTTTGCCTATAGTTTCCCTTTGCAGTCCTTTATAAGAACTCAGCATCTTTGTTGAGGGGACATGCCATCTTGCTTCTAAAAGAGAAGAAAAAAATTAGTCTACAATTTGTTTGCTAAAAAACAAGTTTATAAAAAAAAATGTACATTGGTGCCTATTTTTGGTTAACAGTTAAAAACAAAACACAGGACGTGACATTACTGACAAGATATCAATTCACGTTTTGACCTTACAATTCTCTCAATTTGATCCCACTACAGCCAACAGCCCAGGGTTTGGAGGCCAACCCTTAGTGCCCTGGAAGTGTTGGAGGCTGTCCCTTAATGCCCTGGAAGGAAAGTCAACCAGTGGAGTTGGCTACTGGTGGAGTAGGCTACTGGCTTCACTTAAGGATGCTGAACTTTATAGGTCTTTTTGAGCTGCCTATGGTAGTACTTCATAGACATTGCTAAGTCCGACAAAGACCCTCCCTGTTCTGTGTCTTATCCTGGTGAACTTTACCTTTTCTTCCTTTGCTCCCTCTCCCCAACTCTTTTGGTTGCTCAGCTCTTCATCTGATTTTCTCTCTCCTCTGAGGTGTTAGGAGAACTGCTCCATGGTCAAATGTGGCTCCACAGCACAGCCAGCTGATCATTAGGGGCCTGAACCCCTTGGGGGAGTCTTCTCAAATTGCTGCCATCAACAGAGGAAAGTCCTGACCCAGTCAGTTTGCAAATGGATGGGTGTCTTTATCATGCAGCTGTGATGGGGTGGGGGGGGGGGGGGGTGGAAAGAGAGACATCACTGGGGCCATTGATGCACCACATAGCACACAGTGTGGATTTGCTGTCCTGCTCTCAATTTACAGTGGTGACGGTTTCTTACTATTCCTTTCTCTTCTCTCCATCAAGATCATAAGAATATTTAAGATTCACAACCCACTGCAGCCCATGACACCCCCAGGAGCTGCATCCTCATTCTGCACCTGTGCGGCATCTCCTCCAAACCTGTTCTGTCCTTTTCTATCTTCAGTCGCCTGCCATCACTGACTGTTTCTCGTCGGAGCTCAAGGTTTACCTTTCTGACTCTTTCGCCCTTCTGATATCTCTCATGTGTCTATCACTTGCCTAACCAGTGGAACTCTCCACAACTGTCAAATTCAATTTTGCTTGACAAAAAGTTTATCAACTTCTAACTTCCTCTCCACTGATCACTATTAGCAACAACTCCACTTTTCTTCTATTCAAAAGTCTCAATCTGTTATAGTGCAACGTGCTGGGGCTCCTGCTCAAAGGCAGGGAAAGCAGGAGAGCAAGTACTCAAAACCACTCTTCCAATGCTCCTTCAGCGGCTGGCTCAGTATCAGCAATGCCAGTATTTTTTGTCACTATGGTCGTAAGAATTTTCCACATCAGAACTTCAACCACATCTGCCTGTCCACTGAAGGAAACAGCCAGTGAGGATACCCGCACTCAAGCTAAACTCTTTCCATACATGGTAACTGTGTAATTTCTGAATCCACCAATTTACGGTTTAATGACATAATTGTAGCCAAAAAAAAAGCCCTTTGGCTGCCTTCGTTATAGAAAAGTCAAACTGATTAAACAAAACAATCTGGAATATTAAACATTAAATGTTCAAGAACTAATTGTGTAACTGTTAATGGTATTCCTATAAGCTATTAAACAAACTCTAACTCACCCAAAACTCCACTGCCTACATGATATCCTATATTATCACCCCTGTTCTCACAGGCTTCTACTGCTCCTTATCCTCCAACACACTGATATCAAAATATTTATTCTCCTTTACAAGTCCTTTTATGTTTTTGTCACCTTACTGCCCAGCTCACACCCTCTGCTCTCCTGAGTCCAAAACTATGGTGGGTTCCCCTTCCCTCCACTTTGTTGCTAGCCCAGCTTTTAGCCAACATGGCCCTGCCCTCGGCAATTCTCTTCCTAACCCTTTCTGCTTCGCTGTATCTCTCCCCGCACCCAAAACCCATATCTTCTCTGCTATCAGTCACCTCCCCTGCCTCATCTCCTAATTCCTGCTCTACTCGCCCCCCCCACCCCCCCACCGTGAATCTGCTCAAGATGTTTTACTACCTTACAGTTACTTGTGTTTTGGTGGTTGGTTGTACTTATTGTTGAGTGAATGGGCACTGTTGTCCATTGTCCCAGAACATTCCATCAACAATTCAAAATATCCCTTTGTCTATTTAATTAGTTCAGTATTTTTACAAATACAATAACAACCAGCTGAATTACTAAGTAAACCTGGTTATTGTCTGGTTTTGACTGTAAGATCTGTGAAATCTGATACACACCCAAACCCTGCCCCCCATATTTGTGCAGTTCACTGGAAGTGACGTAGGTTTACCCAAGAGTCGGACAGGTTACATCCAGCTAATAAACGTTGATATTTCCATAAGCTAATAAACATTAATGCTATTCCTATGATATTAAACAATTTGCAAGATTCTCTTGATGCAATGACACAGAAAAAGTGTTTGGTCTAAATACAGGATTTTAATTGTAGGTACAGTTTATCAGTATTTCACTGATGATGTTCTCACAGTATCTACTTCTGATAAGATTTGCATACTGTGTTTACTTTGAAGTATTTGGTTTCTAAAGGAAAACTTTTTACTGCCCTAATTAATATTGTAAAACACTGTCAGGATTGTTTATAACTGTAAGGAGAGTCAACCTCTTCCTGACTGACTGAGATTATCCACCGGCTCTGATGACCAACAGATGAAACAATGTTTTCCAACATGCGGTGGTGATGAGCACGGGAGGGTCTAGGTCGTAACAAAGCGGAGCATCACAGCAAAGATCCCGAGAGCGCATTTACAAACAGCACAGAGAATCTAGGCGAGCATCGTAGGAAAGGTTCCAAGAGAGCATTTAAAAAGTGAGGGGAATCTGAGTGGTGACAGAGCATCGTAGGAAAGGTCCTGAGAGAGCATTTAAAGACAGTGCGGGGAATCCAGTGATGGCACTGAAACAGAGAGAAGAATCTGAAAAGTGACATCATAGCTAACACGAAGGAAGGAATAGTGGAGCTCGAGGAATAAAACCTAAGTATTCATTTATTTATTCACGCTTTAATATACAATTATATAGTAGATTAAGTGGCTACTAAACTTTAAAAGAAATACACAGAAGGCAAAGGAGAAAACCAAACCATCAATTTTAAGTAAATAGACATAATAAGCTAAATATACTAAACTGAGAAATAGAATTAATTGAAACCAAATTAAATCCATCTGATAATCACAACCTTGTATTAAAGGTGAATTTATTTATCACTAGTGATAAATAAATAACTGCTGTAAAATAAAGAAATAAATATAGATATATATAGAGTAGATAATGGCAGCACAGGCAGTGTGTTGGGACTGCAGGACATGGGAACGTGTGGACAGCGACACGGATCTGGGTGACCACACCTGTGGGAAATGTCTATGTCGAGTCACTCCGGCTCAGAGTCGTTGAGCTGGATTGCAAATTAGGGATGCTCCGACACAAGGCGGTGGGGTGAGGGGGGGGGGGGGGGGGGGGCGGAGGGTGAGAGATAGTTGGATACTTTACTCCAGTCACACCACGTAGGTCAATATATTTGCAAATGGTGTATTAATCTACTAAATTATTGAGTAAATCTGGTAGGTGCTCCATTCCCAGTGTCAGAACAGTCTGAAATTCTGATACATTAGAATGTTTCCCTCTCAGCCCACAGGTCTGGTCTGGACAAGACTGAATCTTCCCATAAATAGGAATGCAGAATCACAGGTGGTATGTGTCACTGATCTTTCCATGTGCCAGGTCACAGAACAACAGGACACAAGCTTGCACTCAGTTTCCCAACTGGTTCCTGTCTGAGACATCCAGTCCGAGGCAGTGCAGAGCAGGAAGATAACCTGGCAAGTCTCCCCAGGCTGCCCTTACGCACTTTTGATCTACCACGGGATCAAGATCAGTTGGGGAATAGTCGTCATCAAACAACGTAAAGGTAGAAGAGAAAATCAATTTTAAATAGTGTGCTGTTTCTCAAGAGGGACAGATAGACTAAGAAAGGCTTGTATTTATGTAACACTTTGTCACTTCTCTCAGAATCATCTCAAATAAAATCAATTACTCTGAAGTGTTTGCTTACGTAACACAGCAACCATTCTGTGCATCTTAAGAACCCATCAACAGTAATGTGGGATTGCACACTCAATCGGATTCTTTGATTCAGGAGTAGCATTGGCCAGGATCCCTGGATTACTCTCTGTCCTTCTTCAAGTAGTCCCATTGAATCTCTAACCTCCACCTGAGCCAGTGGAGCAGGCAGACCCCATCTTGGCCCAATGTTTCATTTGAAGGACGGCACCTTCCTCAATGCAGCACACCTTCAATGCTACACTAGAGTGTCAGTTTAGATCGAGTTCAAACTCCTGACCCAGATATGGAAGCGCCATCAACTGAATAATTATACAATACATGGCAACATTACTTACTAGCCATGATTTAAAGAGTTGTAGGAGTTAAAATGTTGAAGATTCAGTTTAGTGAGCAAGCCACGTGTTGAATTTCTTGCAACTGTAACATAACAATACTCGGGTGTACTTTTAATAAATAAATTGTCCCATTTTAACAAATTGATTCTAAATGCAAGGCTTACCAACACCTCTGGTCCTCTCCAATGTGCCATCTCTGTCTCTTGGCCCGTCATACTCTGTCAGAGCACTGGTTGAACCTTGGTGATCGTGCAGAACAGGGGACTGGCACCTTTTAATTATAATTAGGACATATTTAATAACAGTATGCATACTCATCCAATGAAGAGGCATACAATTTCCATAGTTGTTGACAACAATCTACTAAAAGATAACAAGCTGAAAGAGAGTAGTGGCGAACGTTTGTTTTTCGGACAGGAGGGAGGTGTACAGTGGTGTTCCCTAGGAGTCGGTACTAGGACCATTGCTTTTTTTGATATATATTAATGACTTGGACTTGGGTGTACAGGGCACAATTTCAAAATTGCAGATGACACAAAACTTGGAAGTGTAGTAAACAGTGAGGAGGATAGTAATGGACTTCAAGAGGACAGAGACAGGCTGGTGGAATGGGCGGACATATGGCAGATGAAATTTGACACAGAGAAGTGCGAAGTGATATATTTTGGCAGGAAGAATGGGGAGAGGCAATATAAACTAAATGGTACAATTCAAAAAGGGGGTGCAGGAACGGAGAGACCTGGGGATATATGTGCAAAAATCTTTGAAGGTGGCAGTGCAGGATGAGAAAGCGGTTAAAAAGCCATACGGGATCTTGGGCTTTATAAAGAGGCAGAGAGTACAAAAGCAAGGAAGTTATGTTGAACCTTTATAAAACACTGGTTTGGCCACAACTGGAGTAGTGTGTCCAATTCTGGGCACCGCACTTTAGGAAGGATGTGAAGGCCTTAGAGAGGGTGCAGAAAAGATTTACTAGAATGGTTCCAGGGATGAGGGACTTCAGCCACGTGGATAGACTGGAGAAGCTGGGGTTGTTCTCCTTAGAGCAGAGAAGGTTGAGAGGAGATTTGAAAGAAGTGTTCAGAATCATGAAGGGTTTAGATAAAGTAAATGGAGAATCTGTTCCCATTGGCGGAAAGGTTGAGAACCAGAGGACACAGATTTAAGGTGATTGGCAAAAGAATCATCGAATGGCCTCGTCCGTGCTGTAACCATTCAGCCCATCAAGCCGTGCTGGCTCACTGCAAGAGCAAGCCAGCTAGTCCTACTCCCCTGCCCTATCCCGTAGCCCTGCAAATTTTTTCCCTTCAAGTACTTATCCAATTCCCTTTTGAAAGCCACGATTGAATCTGCCTCCACCACTCCCTCGGGCAGTGCATTCCAGATCATAACCACTCGCTGTGTAAAAAAAGTTTTTCCTCATGTCGCCTTTGATTCTTTTGCCAATCACCTTAAATCTATGTCCTCTGGTTCTTGACCCTTCTGCCAATGGGAACAGTTTCTCTCTATCTACCCTGTCTAGGCCCTTCATGATTTTGAACACCTCTATCAAATCTCCTCTCAACCTTCTCTGCTCTAAGAAGAACATGACTAGCTTAGAATCATAGAAAGTTACAGCACAGGTGGAGGCCATTCGGCCCATCGTGTCCGTGCTGGCTGAAAAAGAGCTATCCAACTTAATCCCACTTTCCAGCACTTGGTCTGTAGCCCTGTAGGTCACTGCACTTCAAGTGCTCATTCAAGTACTTTTAAAATGAGTTGAGGGTTTCTGCCTCTACCACCCTTTCAGACAGTGAGTTCCAGACCCCTACCAACCTCTGGGTGAAATAGTCTCTCCTCAGCTCCCCTCTAATCCTTCTACCAATTATTTTAAATCTATGCCCCCTGGTCACTGACCCCTCTGCTAAGGGAAATAGACTAGATAGAGTGGATAGGGAGGACCTATCTAGTCCAATCATAATTTTATATACCTCAATTAAATCTCCCCTCAGCCTCCTTTGTTCCAAAGAAAACAACCCCAGCCTATCCAATCTTTTCTCATAGCTAAAATTCTCTAGCCCTGGCAACATCCGTGTAAATCTCCGCTGGACCCCCTCTAGTGCAATCACATCTTTCCTGTAAAGTGGTGACCAGAACTGTATGCAGTACTCAAGCAATGGCCTCCATTGGCCACTTTTCTGCTCACCTGACCAGTCCATTGATATCTTCCTGCAGTCTACAGCTTTCCTCCTCACTATCAACCACACGGCCAATTTTTGTATCATCTGCAAACTTCTTGATCAAGCCCCCCATATTCAAGTCCAAATCATTAATATATATCACAAAAAGCAAGGGACCTAGCACTGAGCCTTGCGGAACCCCACTGGAAACAGCTTTCCAGTCGCAAAAACACGTGTCGACCATTACTCTTTGCTTCCTGCCACTGAGCCAATTTTGGATCCAACTTGCCACTCTCCCTTGGATCCCATGGGCTTTTACTTTTCTGACCAGTCTGCCATGTGGGACCTTGTCAAAATCCTTGATAACATTCACGTACACTACATCAAATGTACTACCCTCATCGAACCTCCTTGTTGCCTCCTCAAAAAATTCAATCAAGTTAGTCAGACACGAACTTCCCTTAACAAATCCATGCTGATTATCCTTGATTAACCTGTGCCTTTCTAAGTGATGGTTTATACTGTGCCTCAGAATCGATTCCCCACCACCGAGGTTAGACTGACTGGCCTATGATTACTCGGTATATCTCTTTCTCCCTTTTTAAACAACGGTACAATGTTCGCAGTCCTCCAATCCTCCAGCATCATGCCTGTAGCCATGGAGGATTGAAAAATGATGGTCAGAGCCTCTGCTATTTCCTCCCTTGCTTCTCTTAATGGCCTGGGATACATTTCATCCGGGCTTGGTGATTTATCTACTTTCAAAGATGCTAATCCCCTTAATATTTCCTCTCTCACTATGTTTATCCCATCCAATATTTCACACGCCTCCTCCTTAACTACAATGTCTGCATCGTCCCTCTCCTTTGTGAAGACAGACGCAAAGTATTAATTTAGAACCGTACCCACATCTTCCACCTCCACACATAGGTCACCTCTGGTTTGTTATAGGCCCTACTTTTTCCTTAGTTATTCTCTTGCTCTTTATGTATTTATAAATCATTGGGTTTTCCTTGATTTTACTTGCCAGTATTTTTTCATGCCCTCGATTTGCTTTCCTAATTTCCTTTTTGATTTCACCCCTGCACTTTCTATACACCTCTAGGCTTTGTGCAGTATTGAGCTCTCTGTTTCTGACATAAGCTTCCCATTTTTGCTTTATCCTACCCGGTATGCTCCTTGTCATCCAGGGGGCTCTTGATTTGGCAGTCCCACCCTTTTTCTTTGTGGGAACATGTTTACTCTGAACCCCTTGAATCTCCCCCTTGAATGCCTCCCACTGCTCTGATACTAACTTACCTTCAAGAAGCTGTTTCCAGTCCACTTCTACTAAATCTCTTCTCAGCTTAGTAAAATTGGCCTTTCTCCAATTGAGAACTTTTACTCCTGTTCTATCTTTGTCCTTTTCCATAACTATGCTAAATCTAACTGAATTATGATCACTACCACCAAAATGCTCTCCCCACTGACACTCCTTCCACCTGCCCAGCTTCATTCCCTAAAACTAAGTCCAGAACTGCCCCCCCTCTTTTGGGCTTGCTACATACTGGCTAAAAAAGTTCTTCTGAACGCAATTTAAGAATTCTGTGCCCTCTGGGTCCGCTGTTATTTGTTATTTATATTAATGATTTGGATGAGAATTTAGGAGGCATGGTTAGTAAGTTTGCAGATGACACCAAGATTGGTGGCATTGTGGACAGTGAAGAAGGTTATCTAGGATTGCAACGGGATCTTGATAAATTGGGCCAGTGGGCCGATGAATGGCAGATGGAGTTTAATTTAGATAAATGTGAGGTGCTGCATTTTGGTAGATCGAATCGGGCCAGGACCTACTCCGTTAATGGTAGGGCGTTGGGGAGAGTTATAGAACAAAGAGATCTGGGAGTACAGATTCATAGCTCCTTGAAAGTGGAGTCACAGGTGGATAGGGTGGTGAAGAAGGCATTCAGCATGCTTGGTTTCATTGGTCAGAACATTGAATGCAGGAGTTGGGATGTCTTGTTGAAGTTGTACAGGGCATTGGTGAGGCCACACTTGGAGTACTGTGTACAGTTCTGGTCACCCTATTATAGAAAGGATATTATTAAACTAGAAAGAGTGCAGAAAAGATTTACGAGGATGCTACCGGGACTTGATGGTTTGACTTACAGGGAGAGGTTAGACAGACTGGGACTTTTTTCCCTGGAGAGTAGGAGGTTAAGGGGAGATCTTATAGAAGTCTATAAAATAATGAGGGGCATAGATAAGGTCGATAGTCAAAATCTTTTCCCAAAGGTAGGGGAGTCTATAACGAGGGGGCACAGATTTAAGGTGAGAGGGGAGAGATACAAAAGGGTCCAGAGGGGCAATTTTTTCACTCAAAGGGTGGTGAGTGTCTGGAACGAGCTGCCAGAGGCAGTAGTAGAGGCGGGTACAATTTTGTCTTTTAAAAAGCATTTGGACAGTTACATGGGTAAGATGGGTATCGAGGGATATGGGCCAAGTGCAGGCAATTGGGACTAGCTTAGTGGTATAAACTGGGCGACATGGACATGTTGGGCCGAAGGGCCTGTTTCCATGTTGTAACTTCTATGATTCTATGATTCTATAATATTAGGGTAGTTGAAATCCCCTACTATTACTGCCCTATTGTTTTAGCACTTCTCAGAAATTTGCCTACATATTTGCTCTTCTATCTCTCTCTGACTGTTTGGGGGTCTATAGTACACTCCCAGCAGTGTGACTGCCCCTTTTTTGTTCTTGAGCTCAACCCATATGGCCTCATTTGATGATCCTTCTAACATATCATCCCTCCTCACAGCTGTAATTGTTTCTTTAACCAATATTGCCACTGCCCCTCCTTTTTTAATCCCCCTCTCTATCTTGTCTGAAAACCTTGTAACCAGGAATGTTGAGCTGCCATTCCTGCCCCTCTTTAAGCCATATTTCAGTAATAGCTAAGATATCAAACTTCCTCGTGTCTTATCTGTGCCCTCAGCTCATCTGCCTTATTCACTAGACTCCTTGCATTGAGGAATATACCATTAAGCACTGCCAAATTCCTTTGTCTACTTTCTAACCTTTATTTTCTCTGCCTTCCAAACTCACTTACTAATTTTTTCTGTTCCATTTTCAGCTCTGCTTCTCTCCCTTCTGAATCTCCAGTCTATCCACGTAATGAAGTCTCTCATCCCTGGAATCATTCTAGTAAATTTCTTCTGCAACTTCTCTAAGGCCTTCACATCCTTCCTAAAGTACAGTGTGCAGGACTGGACACAATACTCCATTTGTGGCCAAACCAGTGTTTTATAAAGGTTCATCATAACCTCCTTACTTTTGTACTCTATGCCTCTATTTCTAGAGCCCAGGATACCGTATGCTTTCTTAACCATGTTCTCAACCTGCCCTGTCACCTTCAACAATTTGTGCACATATACCCCCAGATCTCTCTGTTTCTGAACCCCTTTTAGAATTGTACCTTTTAGTTTATATTGCCTCTCTTCGTTCTTTCTACCAAAATGTATCACTTCGCACTTTTCTGCGTTAAATTCCATCTGTCACGTGTCCGCCTATTCCACCAGCTCGTCTATGTCCTCTTGAACTAATCACTATCCTCACTGTTCACTAGCCTTCCGAGTTTAGTCTCATCTGCAAATTTTGAATTTGTGCCCTGTACACCCGTTCAAGTTATTAACAAATATCAAGAAAAGCAATGGTCCTAGTACCGACCCCTGGGGAACACCACTGCATACCTCCCTCCAGTCTGAAAACCAGTCATTCACCACCACTATTTTCTGTTTCCTGTTACTTAGCCAATTTCGTATCCATGCTGCCACTGCCCCTTTTATTCCATGGGCTTCAACTTTGCTGACGTGCCTATTATGCGGCACTTTATCAAACAACTTTTGGAAGTCCATATACACCACATCAACCGCATTGCCCTCATCGACCCTCTCCATTATCTCATCAAAAAACTCAATCAAGTTAGTTAAACACGATTTGCCTTTAAGAAATCCGTGCTGGCTTTCCTTTATTAATCCACACTTGTCCAAGTGACAAAGTGAACGTTAATTTTGTCCCGGACAATCGTTTCTAAAGGTTTCCCCACTACTGAGGTTAAACTGATTGGTCTGTAGTTACTAGGTTTATCCTTACATCCTTTTTTGAACAAGGGTGTAACATTTGCAATTTTCCAGTCCTCTGGCACCACCCCCATATCTAAGGATGATTGGAAGATTATGGCCAGTACCTCCGCAATTTCCACCCTTACTTCCCTCAGCAACCTAGGATGCCTTCCATCTGGATTGGGTGACTTATCTGCTTTAAGTACAGCTAGCCTTTCGAGTACCTCTTCTTTATCAATTTTTAGGCCATCCAGTATCTCAACTGCCTCCTCTTTTAATGTAACTTTGGCAGTATCTTCTTCCTCGGTAAAGACAGATGCAAAGTCCTCATTTAGCACGTCGGCCATGCCCTCTGCCTCCAAGCGTAGATCTCCTTTTTGGTCCCTAATCAATCTCACCCCTCCTCTTACTACCCATTTACTGTTCATGTGCCTATAGAAGACTTTTGAATTCTCTTTTATGTTAGCTGCCAGTCTATTCTCATACTCTTTGCCCCTCTTATTTCCTTTTTCACTTCCTTCAGAACTTTCTATATTTAGCCTGGTTCTCAACCAAAGGTGACATAAGGAAAAACTTTTTTTTAACGCAGCGAGTAGTTATGATCTGGAATGCGCTGCCTGAAAGGGTGGTGGAAGCAGATTCAATCGTGGCTTTCAGAAAGGAATTGGATAAATACTTGAAGGGAAAAAATTTGCAAGGCCACGGGGAAAGAGCAGGGGAATGGGACTAACTGGATTGCTCTTACAAAGAGCCGGCACAGGCTCTTGTCCGAATGGCCGCCTCCTGTGCTGTAACCATTCACGATTCTATGATTACAGTTGAGGCCCACATAGATACAAAGACAATGTTGTTATTATATTGGCCAATGAGATGTTTAACTGAGGTGATTTTAAAAATGTTTTTAATAGTCCAAGGCTCGGTTTTTGTTTGTAGCCAGAAAGAACAAATTTGCATTTATATAGCACCTCATCACTCCCTCAAGATGACTGGCAATTCACAGAGCAAGCCAGGACTTTCCTTTGTTCTTTATGTTGCTTCATTTAAATTACTGGATAATGCAAATATTTAATGTGAAGTATGATCCTGAATTGTCAGGAGTAAAACAGTATTTCTTGGCCTTCACTATAAAAAGGCACACTCCAATCACACTGACAAGGATTGCTCTCCCAAATGACATGCACAGTTCTATTTAAGTAAATGCAATATTTATTTGTCTATCTACCTACAGGGAGTACAGAAATCTCATTTATTTTCCAGGAATCAATCAAAAACCACCTCACTCTCTCTCTGGAGAGATTCCTGACAAAGTTTTTGCCAAATTCTTTCACTGGAGACGCGCACCCCTTCCTCACTTCTACACCACAGAACCTTTTTTTACATGCAAATTTGTGTGTCACAGTTGTACCTGATTGATGAAATCAAAATTTGAGCCAAACAGCAAATCAGAACTGAAGAAGTAGGGATGAATGACAGTTATCACTATATTCTTGCTGGTGACTGTGTGTAAAACCTGGAATTTCTCCCAGTTAAGATTCCTCTTTTCCCTAATTAAGAAATTGCAGCGCATCTTTTAATTTCAATCCAAAACTGACTTTCTCTCGCTTTTCACTCCTGATGTACATGGGAACATAGGACAGCAGTGGGCCAATCAGTCTGTTCCACCATTCAATTAAATCATGGCTGATCTGTACCTCAACTCCATTTACCCACCTTGGAGGAGGGAAGTGAAGGATGGGCGATAATTGGATGTTGTATCACAGGGTTCAAGGGAACAGTTACCAACATATTAGGAGAAATCGTCTTTAAGCTTAATTGAAGTGGCTAGAAAAACTACCAATGATAAGCTATTAAGGACTTAGGAAAACAACGATTCAAGCATGAGCAGTCAGCAAAATCTGCCAACGAAAGAAAGGTAACCAATGGAAATTGTCCCAGGTACTTTTGGAAACATTTTCGGTCGCCATTTTGCTTTCTCCACTAAGTTGAGGACTTCTGGAAATAAAGGTTTGTAACATAATAAAAACATAAAAATTATAAAATCTACAAGTTATTAGACTGACCTTACAGTACATGTTTGGTATTAGAAATGACACAGAATGTACAGCACAGAAACACGCCCTTCGGCCCAACAGGTCCATGCCAGTGTTTATGCACCACACGAGCATCTTTCTTCCCTACTTCATCTAACCCCATCAGCATAACCTTCTATTCCTTTCTCCCTGTGTTTATCTAGCTTCCCCTTAAATGCATCTAACAATATGTTTCACTGGGGACCTGTGTCTATTTGTGAAGCCTTAGCCCCAGATTTGTATGATTTTCCAGATCTACTGCCATCAGCTGAAGATACTCAGCAAGGTAGCAGGCTACAGCACCCCGCATACACCTGTGCCACAACTCCCAGACATTGACTGACAGCAAGGCTGAACATTTAGAGACCACGCCAGGATTTGTGATTTGTAATTACTTCCCCTACCCCACTCCGATCATTGAAAATTACTGAGAACTAAAACCTCCAGAGAAACCATTTTTATGAGCTGTGAAAGTAATCAGAATTTTTTTTGTATAAAAGATCAAAAGCAAAGTTAAGCACAAACTCTAATTTTTTCCTACATAACTTCAAAAACAAAAAACTATACTATATACTAGCTAATCTGCTGCAACTACAGTCAAAAACAGTAAAAGAGCCCAAGACTGATACAGGAGGGAGGTTTTGAATTTACGCATATATTTATTTTGAAGTGATACCAAGTCCTTTTGAAGGGTCAGCTGTGGCTAGTGTATAGCACTCTCGCTTCCGAGTCACATGGTTGTGGGTTCACATCCTACTCCAGATACTTGAGCGCATAATCCAGGTTGACACTCCAGTGCAGTACTGAGGGAGCACTGCACTGTCGGAGGTGCTGTCTTTCAGAGGAGACATTAAAGCAAGGCCCCATCTGCCCTCTCGGGTGGACATAAAAGATCCCATAGCACTATTCAAAGAAGAGCAGGGGAGTTCTCCCCGGAGTCCTGGCCAATACCTAGAACAGATTATCTGGTCATTATCACATTGTTGTATGTGGAATCTTGCTCTGCGTAAATTGGCTGCCGTGTTTCCGCTGAAACTACGACATATTTTTCATTGTTGGACGTTCAAAAAAAACTTGCATTTATACAGCGCCTTTCATGACCTCAGGACATCCCAAAGTGCTTTACAGCCAACGAAGTACTTTTAAAGTGCAGCCGTTGTTGTAATGTTGGAAACACAACAGCTAATTTGCACACAGCAAGGTCCCACAAACAGCCACGTGATAATGACCACATAATCTGTTTTAGTGATACTGGTTGAGGGATAAATATTGTCCAGGACACCAGGGTGAACTCCCCTGCTGTTCTCCAAAATAGTGCCATGGGATCTTTTACATTCACCTGAGAGGGCAGACGGGGCTTCGGTTTAACGTCTCATCCGAAAGACGGCACCTCCGACAGTGCAGCACTCCCTCAGTACTGCACTGGGAATGTCAGCCTAGATTATGTGCTCAAGTCTCTGGAGTGGGACTTGAACCCACAACTTTCTGACTCAGAGGAGAGCATGCAACCTACTGAGCCAAGGCTGAGAATGCTTGCCGAACCCAAGGCTGTCATCACCTTCATGCAAAATCATCTATGCAGAGATACATTTGATTCATCGAGCCCACTCTGCCTGTGGATGAACTTTCCGGCAGCACAAATTATTTAAAAATGCTGCAATTTTAACACTTCCTTAGCAGCGTCTGCTGGTATTTCACAAAGCTAGAAATGACTGTTGGTGATAATAGCAGATAAACATTCAACATGTTTAAGAACATAAGAAATAGCAGCAGGAGTAGGCCATACGGCCCCTCAAGCCTGCTTCGCCGTTCAATAAGATCATGGCTGATCTTCGACCTCAACTCCACTTTCCCGTCCGATCCCCATATTCCTTGATTCCCCTAGAGTCCAAAAATTTCTCTCAGTCTTGAATATACTCAGTGACTGAACATCCACAGCACTCTGGGGTAGAGAGTTTCAAAGATTCACAACTCAGTGAAGAAATTGCTCCTCATCTCAGTCTTAAATAGCTAACTCCTTATCTTGAGACTATGACCCCTAGTTCTAGATTCTCCAGTCAGGGGAAACAACCTCTCAGCATCTACCCTGACAAGCCCCCTCAGAATCTTATATGTTTCAATGAGATCACCTCTCATTCTTTAAACTCCAGAGTATAGGCCCATTCTACTAACCTCGCCTCATAGGATAACCCTCTCATCCCAGGAATTAATCTGGTGAACTTTCGTTGCACCGCCTCTAAGGCAAGTATATCTTTCCTTAGGTAAGGAGACCAAAACTGTACACAGTACGCCAGATGAAGTCTCACCAAAGCCCTGTACAATTGCAGTAAGACAAAAGAAGAAGGAGGCATATGACATGCATAGGCAGCTGGGATCAAGTGGATCCCTTGAAGAGTATAGAGATTGCCGGAGTAGAGTTAAGAGAGAAATCAGGAGGGCAAAAAGGGGATATGAGATTGCTTTGGCAGATCAGGCAAAGGTGAATCCAAAGAGCTTCTACAAATACATAAAGGGCAAAAGGGTAACTAGGGAGAGAGTAGGGCCTCTTAAGGATCAACAAGGTCATCTATGTGCGGAACCACAAGAAATGGGTGAGATCCTGAATGAATATTTCACATCGGTATTTACGGTTGAGAAAGGCATGGATGTTAGGGAACTTGGGGAAATAAATAGTGATGTCTTGAGGAGTGTACATATTACAGAGAGGGAGGTGCTGGAAGTCTTAACGCGCATCAAGGTAGATAAATCTCCGGGACCTGATGAAATGTATCCCAGGACGTTATGGGAGGTTAGGGAGGAAATTGCGGGTCCCCTAGCAGAGATATTTGAATCATCCACCGCTACAGGTGAGGTGCCTGAAGATTGGAGGGTAGCAAATGTTGTGCCTTTGTTTAAGAAGGGCGGCAGGGAAAAGCCTGGGAACTACAGACCAGTGAGCCTGACATCTGTAGTGGGTAAGTTGTTAGAGGGTATTCTGAGGGACAGGATCTACAGGCATTTGGAGAGGCAGGGACTAATTAGGAACAGTCAGCATGGTTTTGTGAGAGGAAAATCATGTCTCACGAATTTGATTGAGTTTTTTGAAGGGGTAACCAAGAAGATAGATGAGGGCTGTGCAGTAGACGTGGTCTACATGGACTTCAGCAAAGCATTTGACAAGGTACCGCATGGTAGGTTGTTACATAAGGTTAAATCTCATGGGATCCAAGGTGAGGTAGCCAATTGGATACAAAATTGGCTTGACGACAGAAGACAGAGGGTGGTTGTAGAGGGTTGTTTTTCAAACTGGATGCCTGTGTCCAGCGGTGTGCCTCAGGGATCGGTGCTGGGTCCGCTGTTATTTGTTATTTATATTAATGATTTGGATGAGAATTTAGGAGGCATGGTTAGTAAGTTTGCAGATGACACCAAGATTGGTGGCATTGTGGACAGTGAAGAAGGTTATCTAGGATTGCAACGGGATCTTGATCAATTGGGCCAGTGGGCCGATGAATGGCAGATGGAGTTTAATTTAGATAAATGTGAGGTGATGCATTTTGGTAGATCGAATCGGGCCAGGACCTACTCCGTTAATGGTAGGGCGTTGGGGAGAGTTATAAAACAAAGAGATCTAGGAGTACAGATTCATAGCTCCTTGAAAGTGGAGTCACAGGTGGATAGGGTGGTGAAGAAGGCATTCGGCATGCTTGGTTTCATTGGTCAGAACATTGAATGCAGGAGTTGGGATGTCTTGTTGAAGTTGTACAGGGCATTGGTGAGGCCACACTTGGAGTACTGTGTACAGTTCTGGTCACCCTATTATAGAAAGGATATTATTAAACTAGAAAGAGTGCAGAAAAGATTTACTAGGATGCTACCGGGACTTGATGGTTTGACTTACAGGGAGAGGTTAGACAGACTGGGACTTTTTTCCCTGGAGGTTAAGGGGTGATCTTATAGAAGTCTATAAAATAATGAGGGGCATAGATAAGGTCGATAGTCAAAATCTTTTCCCAAAGGTAGGGGAGTCTATAACGAGGGGGCATAGATTTAAGGTGAGAGGGGAGAGATACAAAAGGGTCCAGAGAGGCAATTTTTTCACTCAAAGGGTGGTGAGTGTCTGGAACGAGCTGCCAGAGGCAGTAGTAGAGGCGGGTACAATTTTGTCTTTTAAAAAGCATTTGGACAGTTACATGGGTAAGATGGGTATCGAGGGATATGGGCCAAGTGCAGGCAATTGGGACTAGCTTAGTGGTATAAACTGGGCGACATGGACATGTTGGGCCGAAGGGCCTGTTTCCATGTTGTAACTTCTATGATTCTATGACTTCCTTACTCTTATACTCCAACCCCCTTGCAGCGAAGGCCAACATACCATTTGCCTGCCTAATTGCTTGCTGTATCTGCATATTAACTTTGTGAATCGTGTACAAGGACACCCAAATCCCTTTGAACACCAACATTTAATAGTTCCTCACCATTTAAAAATATTCCGTTTTTCTATTCTTCCTACCAAAGTGAATAACCTCACATTTCCATGCCTTATACCCCATTACGTTTATGACATATCTGCCATTTTTATGCAAACTTTAACCCCATTTATTTTAAATGGATTACCCCATTTGATAAAATAACATTGTGCATTTGTCTGCTAATGTTGCCAGAAATACTTTCTAGCCGATGCAGTATTTGACACCTCCTTATTTCCAATTTAATTCACAGCAGTAGAGTCTGTGGAGTGTCTGGGTAGCTGAGTTCAACCCTCTAAGTACACGTCTGGAATCATACCCATCATATCCAGACTGCTGCCGCCAGTGGCCGCTGCCACTGGGTCCTGGATCGCTCGAAGAGGACTGGTTGCTGGGAGAGTTTCTGTAATGCTGACTGGCATCACTGACATTGGATTGCGATAGTTGAGCATTTTCCACATCTTGCATGGACCTGTGTGCAGCAGGGAAACAAAAACAGTCTGCTTTCAGCTGTCAATTAAAAGGACAATTTACTGAAGGTGCATCAATTTTTACTATGCACAAATAAATATTTAAATTTAATGGTTGTATCAGCTTTCCACCCCCCCCAAAATCTACCTTCAACCTTACTGAATATTTCCAGCAACAGATACAGCACAGCTACCAACGGCCGATTTAAAAGGGAGGAAAGTGGTCCCTGACACTGGTTTGTTCCAATTTATTACAGTTCTGTATTTCTGAAATACTGGCCTGGATGATCTTCCTGAATACCGCCTGATATTGAGTGGTGCAGAGGGTGGAGAATAGGTCTTGAGTAGTCCTACTGTACAGCCCAGCAAGGGTCCTCCCAATTACTGTGGCATGCAACAAGCTTCACAATTTTGCAATTCCAAAAGGATTGTTCCTTCCCTCTGCTGTTGAGGAGAAGCAAGGACAAGCCCCTCATGAAGATCTCACCTATGAGGGAGAGGAGGGGGCAGAGAACCACCTCAACAGAGACCAGAATTTAGGTAGACCATCACCAGAATCCGCTACTGAGTGGATGGCCCCTTGCAACTGCCCACTGCCTTATTAGCCCATCGAAGTTCTTAAACTCTTCCTTTTGAGCAGGACCATTAGCGGCACAGTGAATGGCCTGTTAATCAAAGGCTCACCATCAAAGCTCACACATGTGGAATAACTGGCACTGGGCAAGGAACTGGGAGGTGCTCAATAGCAATAGAACCATACCCCAGGAAGAGAATCAATGTACTTAGGGGAGAAAGTGAAGAATCACAGCAAGAAAAGCGAAAAATAAAGGAGCACCATATTCCTGAGAAAAATGCTCTCCTCTAAACAAACATGTAGGAATAGCAGTAGGCCATTTAGCCCCTGGAGCCAGTACCGCCATTCAATGAGATCATGGCTGATCTGTGACCTAACTCCATATACCCTCCTTAGCCCCATATCGTTTAATATCTTTGATTAACAAAAATCTATCAATCTCAGATCTAAAATTAACAATTCAACTAGCATCAACTGCCATTTGCAGAAGAGTTCCAAATTTCTACCACCCTTTGTATGTAGAAGTGTTTCCTAACTTCACTCCTGAAAGTCCTGGCTCTAATTTTTAGGCTATGTCCCCTAGTCCAAGACTCCTCAACCAGCGGAAATAGTTTCTCTCTATCTACCCTATCGGTTTCCCTTAATATCTTGAAAACTTTGATCAAATCACCCCTTAATCTTCTAAATTCCAGGGAATACAACCCTAGTTTGTGTAATCCCTCCTTGTAATTTAGCCCTTGGAGTCCAGGTATCATTCTAGTAAATCTACACTGCACTCCCTCCAAGGCCAATATATCCTTCCTAAGGTGTGGTACCCAGAACTGAACACAGTTGTCCAGGCGTGGTATAACCAGGGCTTTATATAGCTGTAGCGTAACTTCTATCCCCATGTATTCCAGTCCTCTAGATATGAAGGCCAGCATTTCATTAGCCTTTTTGATTATTTTCTGTAACTATCCATGACATTTTAATGATCTATGTACATGGACCCCTAAGCCTCTTTGGTCCTCCACTGTTTCGAGCTTTTCGCCATTTTGAAAATACTCTGCTCTAGCCTTTTTAGGTCCAAAGTGGATGACCTCACATTTGCCTACATTGAAATCCATTTGCCACAGTTTTGCCCATTCACTTAATCTAATAACATATCTCTGTAATTTTATGCTTCCATCCACATTGCTTACAATGCTGCCCATCTTTGTGTCATTGGCAAACTTGGATATGTGGCTCTCTATCCTGTCATCTAAGTCATTAATAAATACATTGAATAGTTGAGGCCCCAGCCCAGATCCATGTGGGAATCCACTAATCACATCTGGCCAATTTGAGTACCTGCCCATTATATGTGATGCAATGACATAAATGACACTGAACTGAATCATTGTCACTTGCAAATGGATCACAACGGTGAAAGAATGCATGGCATTTCTCTCACCAAGCAAAAATGATTTTGCCAAATGCATCATCATGAAGACAGGACATACGAACATACGAATTAAGAGCAGGAGCAGGCCATTCGGCCCCTCGAGCCTGCTCTGCCATTTGATAAGATCATGGCTGATCTGATTGCGACCTCAACCCTACTTTCCCGTCTATCTACTATAACCTTTGACTCCCTTGTTAATCAGGAATCTATCTAACTCAGCCTTAAAAATATTCAATGACCCTGCCTCCACAACTCTCTGGGGAAGGGAGTTCTACAGACTCACGATCCTCAGAGAAAAAAATTCTCATCTCCATTTTAAACGGGAAACCCATTATTTTTAAACTGTGTCCCCTAGTTCTAGTGTCTCCCACAAGGGGAAACAGCCTCTCAGCATCTACCCGTTCAAGTCCCCTCAGGATCTTATATGTTTCAATAAGAGCACCTCTCATTCTTTTAAACTCCAATGTATACGGGCTCAACTTGTCCAACCTTTCCTCATAAGATAACCCCCTCAAACCAGGAATCAGTCAAGTGAACCTTCTCTGAGCTGCCTCCAAAGCAATGATGTCCTTTCTTAAACAAGGAGACCAAAACTACACAGAATTCTAGATGTGATCTCACAATGCCCCTGTACAACTGGAGCAAAACATCCCTACTTTTATATTCCATTCCCCTTGCAATAAATGACAGCATTCCATTTGCCTTCCTAATTACTTGCTGTACCTGCATACTAACTTTTTGTGATTCATGTACTAGGACACCCAGATCCCTCTGTACCTCAGAGTTCTGCAGTCTCTCTCCATTTAAATATACTGCTTTTCTATTCCTCCTGCCAAAGTGGACAAGTTCACATTTTCCCACATTATACGCCAACTGCTAAATTTTTGCCCACTCACTTAACCTATCTATATCTCTTTGCAGACTCCTTATGTCCTCTTCACAACTTACTTTCCTACCGACCTTTGTGTCATCAGCAAATTTAGCAATCATATTCAGTCCCTTTATCCAAGTCATTGATTTGGATTGTAAATGGTTGAGGCCCAAGCACTGATCCCTGAGGCACTCCACCAGTCACATTTTGCCAACCTGAAAATTACCCATTTATGCCTACTCTCTGTTTCCTGTTAGCAAACCAATCCTTTATCCATGCTAATATGTTACACGCTACACCATGAGCTCTTATTTTGTGTAGTGGCCTTTGATGTGGCACCTTGACAAAAGCCTTCTGGAAATCCAAGTATACCACATCCACAGGATCCCCTTTATCTGTTTTAGAGTCATAGAGAGTCATAGAGTTATACAGCACGGATAGAGGCCCTTCGGCCCATCGTGTCCGCGCCGGCCATCAAGCCCAGTCTAATCTAATCCCATATTCTAGCATTTGGTCCGTAGCCTTGTATGCTATGGCATTTCAAGTGCTCATCCAAATGCTTCTTGAATGTTGTGAGGGTTCCTGCCTCCACAACCCTCTCAGGCAGTGAGTTCCAGACTCCAACCACCCTCTGGGTGAAAAAGTTCTTTCTCAAATCCCCTCTAAACCTCCCGCCTTTTACCTTGAATCTATGCCCCCTTGTTATAGAACCCTCAACGAAGGGAAAAAGCTCCTTAGTATCCATCCTATCTATGCCCCTCATAATTTTGTACACCTCAATCATGTCCCCCCTCAGCCTCCTCTGCTCCAAGGAAAACAAACCCAATCTTCCCAGTCTCTCTTCATAGCTGAAGCGCTCCAGCCCTGGTAACATCCTGGTGAATCTCCTCTGCACCCTCTCCAAAGCGATCACATCCTTCCTGTAGTGCGGCGACCAGAACTGCACACAGTACTCCAGCTGTGGCCTAACCAGTGTTTTATACAGCTCCATCATAACCTCCTTGCTCTTATATTCTATGCCTCGGCTAATAAAGGCAAGTATCCCATATGCCTTCTTTACCACCTTATCTACCTGTTCCGCCGCCTTCAGGGATCTGTGAACTTGCACACCAAGATCCCTCTGACCCTCTGTCTTGCCTAGGGTCCTCCCATTCATTGTGTATTCCCTTGCCTTGTTAGTCCCTCCAAAGTGCATCACCTCGCACTTTTCCGGGTTAAATTCCATTTGCCACTGTTCCGCCCATCTGACCAACCCATCTATATCGTCCTGCAGACTGAGGCTATCCTCCTCGCTATTTACCACCCTACCAATTTTTGTATCATCAGCGAACTTACTGATCATACCTTTTACATTCATATCCAAATCGTTAATGTAGACCACAAACAGCAAGGGCCCCAGCACAGATCCCTGTGGTACCCCCACTGGCCACAGGCTTCCAGTCACAAAAACAACCTTCGACCATCACCCTCTGCCTTCTGCCACTAAGCCAGTTTTGTATCCAAAGTGCCAAGGCACCCTGGACTCCATGGGCTCGTACCTTCTTGACCAGTCTCCTGTGCGGGACTTTATCGAAGGCCTTACTGAAATCCATGTATACCACATCCACTGCGTTACCCTCATCCACACGCCTCATCACCCCCTCAAAAAATTCAATCAAATTAGTCAGACATGATCTTCCCTTGACAAAGCCATG
Organism: Heptranchias perlo; assembly: GCF_035084215.1. Classification (NCBI taxonomy): domain Eukaryota; kingdom Metazoa; phylum Chordata; class Chondrichthyes; order Hexanchiformes; family Hexanchidae; genus Heptranchias; species Heptranchias perlo. The sequence continues at coordinate 24,616,484 of NC_090329.1, forward strand.
TTGACTATCCCTGAATAATCCTTGCTTCTCCAAGTGGAGACTAATTTTGTCCTTCAGAATTATTTCCAATAATTTTCCTACCACTGATGTTAGGCTCACTGGCCTGTAGTTCCCCGGTTTTTCCCTACTCCCCTTCTTGAATAATGGTACTACATTAGCGGTTCTCCAGTCCTCTGGCACATCCCCTGTGGCCAGAGAGGTTCTGAATATATGTGTTAGAGCCCCCGCAATCTCCTCCTTTGCCTCACACAGTAGCCTGGGATACATTTCGTCCGGGCCTGGGGATTTATCCATTTTTAGGCCTGCTAAAACCGCCAATACCTCCTCCCGCTCGATGTTAATATGTTCGAGTATATCACAGTCCCCCTGTCGTATTTCTATGTCTACGTCGTCCTTCTCCATAGTGAAAACAGATGCAAAAAATTCATTTAGAACCCCTCCTACATCTTCCGGCTCCACACACAGATTGCCATTTTTGTCCCGAATGGGCCCTATTTTTTCCCGAGTTATCCTCTTACCCTTAATATACTTATAAAACATCTTAGGATTTTCCTTTATTTTGCTCGCCAGTGTTTTTTCATGGCCCCTCCTTGATCTCCTAATTTCCTTTTTAAGTATCCCCCTGCACTTTTTGTACTCCTCTAGGGCTTCCTCCGTCTTTAGCCTTTTGTATCTGCCAAAAGCCCTCCTTTTTTTCCTAATCCATTCTCGTATATCCCCTGACATCCAAGGTTCCCTGGAGTTCTTGGAACCACCCTTGACCTTTACGGGAACATGTTGCCATTGTATGGTCTCAATCTCCCTTCTGAAAGACTCCCATTGCTCCAATGCGGATTTTCCTACAAGCAGCTGATCCCAGTCCATTTTGGCCAGATCCTGCCTTATCCTATTAAAATCGGCCTTCCCCCAATTTAGAACCTTTATTTCCGGCCCCTCCCTGTCCTTTTCCATGACCACCTTAAATCTCACTGAATTATGGTCACTGTCACCAAAGTGCTCACCTACTAGCACTTCTTCCACTTGGCCGGCCACATTCCCTAGAATTAGGTCCAGTACCGCCCCCTCTCTTGTAGGACTTTCTACATGCTGGCTCAAAATGCTCTCCTGGATGCACGTTAAGAATTTTGTACCCTCTAAGCATTTTACACTCTGAGTATCCCAGTTAATATTGGGGAAGTTGAAATCCCCCACTATTATTACCCTATTATTTGCACAATTTTCTGAGATTTGCCTGCATATCTGTTCCTCTATCTCCCCCTGACTGTTTGGGGGTCTATAGTGCACTCCCATCAAAGTGCTTGCCCCCTTTTTGTTTTTAAGCTCCACCCATATGGCCTCATTTGAGGAACCTGCTAATATATCATCCCTCCTTATGGCAGTAATTGATTCTTTAATTAATATTGCGACCCCCCCTCCTCTTATACCTCCCCTTCTGTCTTGCCTGAAGATTCTGTACCCCGGAATATTGAGCTGCCAGTCTTGCCCCTCCCTCAGCCATGTATCTGTGACAGCAACAATATCATACTCCCATGTGTTTATCAACACCTTCAGTTCATCCACCTTATTTGCAAGACTCCTTGCATTAAAATAGATGCCATCCAGCCTTGCTCTTACATATTTGCCCTGTCTTCCAAGCTGACTTGTTTTTTTCTCAATATTTGGCTGCACATCACCCCCTATTGTAGCTCCACTCTGTATCCCATCCCCCTGCCAAGTTAGTTTAAACCCCCCCCAACAGTGCTAGCAAACCTCCCCGCAAGGATATTTGTCCCGCTCTGGTTCAGATGCAACCCGTCCGACTTGTACAAGTCCCACCTTCCCCAGAAGCAGGCCCAGTGATCCAGGAAACTGAAACCCTCCCTCCTGCACCAACTCTTTAGCCACGCATTCATCTGTTCTATCCTCCTATTTCTATACTCACTAGCCCGTGGCACTGGGAGTAATCCAGAGATTACAACCTTTGAGGTCCTGCTCTTTAATCTGCTACCTAGCTCCCTAAATTCTTGATGCAGGACCTCATCTCCCTTCCTACCTATGTCGTTGGTCCCAATGTGGACCACGACCTCTGCCTGCTCATCCTCCCCCTTGCTTGTTACTTCCTCAAAGAACTCTAATAAATTAGTCAAACACGATTTCCCTTTCACAAAGCCATGTTGACTCTGCCTGATTGCATTGAGATTTTCTAAGTGCCCTGCTATAACCTCCTTAATAATAGATTCTAGCATTTTCCCTACGGCAGATGTTAAGCTAACTGGCCTGTAGTTTCCTGCTTTCTGTCTCCCTCCTTTCTTGAATAGAGGAGTTACATTTGCTATTTTTCAATCTGATGGAACCCATCCAGAATCTAGGGAATTTTGAAAAATTAATACCAATGCATCTACTATCTCTGCAGCCACTTCTTTTAAGACCCTAGGATGAAGTCTGTCAGGACCTGGGGACTTGTCAGTTTTAGCTCTAATATTTTTTTCAGAACCCTTTCCCTGGTGATTGTAAATGTTTTAAGTTCCTCCCTCCCTTACACCTCTTAATTCACAATTATTTCTGGCATGTTATTTGTATCCTCTACAGTGAAATATCTGTTCAATTTATCTGCCATTTCCTTATTCTCCATTTTTAATTCCCCAGACACACTCTCCAGAGGAACAATGCTCACTTTACTTACGCTTTTCCTTTTTAAATACCTGTAGAAACTCTTAATATCTGTTTTTAATATTTCTAGTTAGCTTTCTCTCGTACTCTAATTTCTCCCTCATTATTTTTTTAGTCATTCTTTGCTGTTTTATATATTCTGTCCAATTTTCTGACCTGCCACTAATCTTAGCAGAATTAAAGATCGCCTTTAAGAATGGACAGGATTTTCTGGAGGTAGAAACTAGATGCTAAGTGCCCAGTGAAAAACTGAAACCTTCAGAAGTACTAAGTATGACACTTGAAACATCAGACACAGCCCATCAGACACAGATGGAAATGCCCTTCTGGCTTAAATACTTTAAACACAGATTGTTCTCCTTAACTGTAGTAAGAGCACGTCACAAGCAGCAAACAGCAAAACTGGTCGTGCACAGCTGAGAACAATTAGATCTTGTAAAAAAAATCCTCTAACACACATCTGTGCATATGTTCCCAATGAGAAAACAATGGGAATGTGAGGGGAGAGGAAATGCAGCAAGTCCTGTGCAGGGTGTTGCTTACACCTGTGTGCTGCTACTGATTTCAATGGCAGTACTAAGTATTGACACGAGCCCCTCTCCAGATTCACAAATAAAATATTTCTGTTAACTCAACACATGTAATAACATATCAAATAATTCATTTAACTTCTTCCCCATCTCTTTTAGTTTCCCCACACTATATAGAATTTTCCATTTGAGAGTCTGGTTCAGTTTGAGACAGTGGCTGGGGAGGGGTACGGAATCCAGGGTGCATCTTCCACCAATTCTATTCCGCCTTCCTTGATAGAAGTTACAAGGCCTTCATTCCGCTGCTTTTTTGTGGGAAAAATCAGACATTGCTTATGCAGAAATGAGTGTGTGTCCTACAATGGGGTATATTTCGTAAAAAGTGAAACTGTACTCCGTATAAAATAAGTAGGGGACGTGTTATTAAATACTACTGCACTGTGCAGTGCATGAGAGCCTTGGGCAAGCTGAGAAAGAATGAGCACTAAATTTGCCATCTGGCCTCACTCAAGATATTGGATGGTGCAGTTATCTGACTGAGAAATTATACATTTCTAACATACTTTAAACAATTCAGGTCACGATGGTGATAAAATCCCCTGAATGTGATGGCTGCAGGTTAAGAACTGTATAACTGCACTGTTAAGGATAATATATGTAGAGACCATGTATATTTTTGGCGATGGAGTTGAAGCTTTGATTTAATTGCCAATGTGTTGCTTGGGTCGTGAAATAGCGATTAGGCTCAACAGTGCTCAAACTAGCTCACTGGCCAGCTTGCCATTTCCAGTGCAGACTTATTGTCATGTACAAATGTTTCTAATAGGTAATACAGATAGAAACACTGCAGCCAGTTCTGAAATTATATTTTTTTATCCATAGTATTTTTTTTAAATGGATACAACCCGGCTGTTTTTAACATAACATTTCTGCAAGCATTTCACAAACACAATTCGATTATTTCTTCACCTCCAAAAGAAACCGAAATTTCACACCTTGTAGCAGATGGTCTAATCCTATTAATAGAAAAAGTAAATTGCATCTCTCTGTATCACTGATCAGACAAATTCAGAATCCCAATATGAAACCTGACACAGAACACTTAAGGCAAGAGACCTTTGGAATGCTAATGGCCCCAAAGAACTGATGTAACCTGAAGCAATGGAGGAACTTTCAAGGTCAAAGAAGGAATGAATGATTAAAGCGGTCTATTTATTACTGCTTCGATCCTGCAAACCATTGTTGCTGTCAGTGAATAACTAATCTTCGTGTTTCAGGGCTGGGCCGTGTGATAGGATGAAGGTGTGTCTGTACGAGCTATTGACTATTTCTTTGAAATTCTCACACTGTTTTATACAACCATGGTGCTGTGGCAAGGCACTGAGTAGAAAGACAGACTGGCATTTCTATAGCTCCATTCACAACCTCAGGACGTCTCAAAGTGCTTTACATCCAATGAAGTACTTTTGAAGTGTAGGCACCGTTGCAATGTAGGAAACGCAGAGCCAATTTACGCACAGCAAGGTACCACAAACAGCAATGTGACAATGACCAGACCATCTGTTTTTTTTTTAGTGATGTTGGTTGAGGGATAAATATTGGCCAGGACACTGGGGAGAACTCTCCTGTTCTTCTTTGAAATGGTGCCGTGGGATCTTTTATGTCCACCTGAGAGGGCAGACAGGGTCCCGGTTTAACGTTTCATCTGCAAGACGGCACCTCCGACAGTGCAGTGCTCTCTCAGTACTCCACTAAAGTGTCAGCCTGGATTATCTGCTCAAGTCTCTGGAGTGGGACGTGCAGGGAAGGAGAATGAAGGGAGAGCCCTGCCCACGCCATCGGTAATGAATGGCTGGAGAAGATGGTATAAAAATGGGTGAAATTGAATGAGGGCAAAATATCTATAGCAAGAAGAAAAGAACCTTGTTGGTTTTGGCATTCACTGTAAAAAATGATATATTGCAGGTCATGTTAGTTTTATTGATATCAAATAAAACCAATTTTTTTTTAAGTTAAAGCCCCAACAGTTAAACATTAGATTATCAAAGCAGCCTCTAATTAAATATCTCCTGGATTGTGATGATGTATATTTGAAGTTTGTCGGTGCTTTATTTAGATTAGGTTTTACAGCATTATCCCCTCTCGCCATACCTGTATGTAAGTTTGAGAGACAGTAATTAAAACAGTGCCTGTGTACCATGAGGAGACGATTCTCGGATACCACATTTATTCCTCAATTTTCTGAGCGTTTCTCTCTCACCTCCCCCCCTCATACTCACAAATGTAAATGTAACAAGTACAGAAAAATAAAATATTCCTTCTTTAAAAAGATCTCATCCCATCCATGTACAGTTAATCCCAAGATTAAATATTTATAACTCCAATACACTGCCATGTTATGCTGTTTTGAATATATTTGTTGCTAATTTTCCTGTGCCTCTTGCATTTTGTAGATATTGGACTTAAAAAAATTTCCTTCCTGTGTTAAATGCGTCTTTTGTCATACACCTGTGGGGGTACTAGTGGAATAGTGGAATAAGATTGCTAGAATAGGTGTCAGCCTTGGCCCTGGTGTTAACACTCTCGCCTCAGAGTCAGAAGTTGTGGGTTCAAGCCCCATTCCAGACTTGAGCACATAATCTAGGCTGGCACTTCAGTCCAATACTGAGGGAGTGCTGCACTGTCGGAGGTGCCGTCTTTCAGATGAGACGTCAAACCGAGGCCCCGTGTGCCCTCTCAGGTGGACATAAAAGATCCTATTATACTATTTGAAGAAGAGCAGGGGGGTTCTCCCCGGTGTCCTGGAAACATTTATCCCTCAAACCACATCACTAAAAACAGTTTACTGGTCATTATCTCCTTAAACCCCTCTGTAATTTTAGCAAATGATTTAAAACATCTCTACTATCTTGGTGGCATTTTAAAAAAAAATCCCTCTCCTGCTACTTTATAGCCTTCAGTCTGTCTCCCCCAGACAGTTCAACAGTGAACTTGCTGTATGGGGAATAGTGGATGTGGAGTCCCATCCCACCACTGTATGACGCAACGCCTTAGTAAAACCAACATGTTGCCCCACTGAGCAGTCTTATCGTTAGAAGCTTTCGGTTGGCCCCTCAGTTTCAGCTGTGTAATTTCCTCCTCGCTTCCTGCGATATCTATGTTCATCCCTCATGTGAAACTTGGGATTTGTAAAGCCTGGATTTAAAGCAGTATTTCCATCACCCCCCATATCTCTTCCCTTTCAATAACTTTTCATGCTTGATAACCTCTGTGGTGCTGTTAATTGCTTTTCTTCGCTTCCCAATAGCTAAGATTGATTTCTATTCTGAAGATATGTCTATAAATTATTGATGAAGCTTTCCCATGGTTAGATTTTGGTTATTCTCGCTGTGGTTTGCTATGTTTTCCTTTGATCTATGGTCACTGAAATAATATTACTAGATAACCATAGAAAAAAATTATTTAGCTAACACTGTTCTATTTATTAGACCCGTTATGTTGTGTCTTAATATCAAAACAAAGATAGTGGGCTTTCATTATTCAATAGATCAACAGACCCAGCACATCCCTAATCTGCCATTTCCACCCTATCTCCAGGTCGGGTTGAGAGACAGGCTGCAGTTCGCCTGGAGTGCCCAGCGCGGTTCGCCTGGAGTGCCCAGCGCGGTTCCCGAGGTCATTCACCAAAATGGTGTGCAAGACCTGGGGAGGGATTCGTTCTAGTCTAATATTATTACTGATTTTCTTACTACACATACTTTTGGCAGATTGTTGGTGGCAGAATCTCATTATTAGCAATTCCATCACATTGTTAAACGAACAGAGCTCCTGGAAATGTGACACTGCTTGTTCCATAGCTTTGACAGCAGAATTTCAATCACTTTCATTCAGACTTTTTATGAGTTTTGTTTGAGGAGTTATATTGTTTCAGCCAGTTTTATTTACTTTTTTGCTGATCTAAAATGTTAACAATGTCGGACTTCCTATTTGAGAAATGAGTGTTTTGTTCCCAGTGTAAATGTAGACTTAGATTGCTGGCTGGCCACCCTACACCTGGGGGAGAGAGAGCTGTCTGAGCAGCTCCTAATTGCATTCTTCATCTCTGTGAACACCACTGATGTCCAGAGTTCACAGCCCTACTGGTCCAAAGGGAATAATTAGAAAGTATGGCTCGGGGGTTGGTGGGAGGGGGAGGGGAGAGACAGGGCACAGGTGAAAAGAAGAAAGAATCATAAATTAATTAGATTGCTTTACAATGTAGCACAGCGAATAAAGTCATCAGTTTAACCTGCAGTTTAGCATCTCCACTTTTATTTTCTCCACGCAATTCATTTGATATTAATAAATCCACTTGTGTTTGCGTCGATGAGATCTAATTAGGTTATTACCAAGGGAGGGACGCATCAAAGAGATAGAGTGAGTGAGTCAGACTGACTGTTTACATTTATTCCACATGACCCACACAGCACAGTGTGCTCTTTATTTTTGATGAATAAGCAGGCCATACCACTCATGAATTTGATGTGGAAGGCTGCATGAAGTACAAGGACTGGGCTGGGATCATAGGCAAAATAGAGATTTCTCATAGCCTAATGCACACTGCAGCAACAGCACCAGTTCAGCAAGTGCTGGTTACCTCTGCGTTTAACCAGGACAGAATATCCTGCAAGATTTTCACAGGCAGGAGAAGCAGTGTGTAAAGTTCCAACACTGGCACTCTGCAGATCTATTGATGCAGAGTATTGGCATCAATATGAAAGTGATGCTGTACCAGTGGAGAAACTTGTGAAAGAGACAGATCTCTTCTAAATGAAAGGGGAGAGGTCAATCTTAGGTTTCTGTTCTTAAAATGTGTGGAGGAATCTATACAAGAACTGACACTCTCAGAAACCCCCTGTAAATACTGAGTGTCTCAGGGACCCTCTGTAAATACTGCACACTCCCGGAGGCCCCCTGTAAATAACAACATGCTCCCAGAGACCCCCAGTAAATAGCGACACGCTCCCAGAGACCCCCAGTAAATAGCGACACGCTCCCAGAGACCCCCAGTAAATAGCGACACGCTCCCAGAGACCCCCAGTAAATAGCGACACGCTCCCAGAGACCCCCAGTAAATAGCGACACGCTCCCAGAGACCCCCAGTAAATAGCGACACGCTCCAGAGACCCCCTGTAAATAGCGACACGCTCCCGGAGAACCCCTATAAATAGCGACACGCTCCCGGAGACCCCCTGTAAATAGAAAAATGCTCCCGGAGACCCTCTGTAAATAGCGATACGCTCCCGGAGACCCCCTGTAAATAGCGAAACGCTCCCGGAGACCCCCCTGTAAATAGCGACACGCTCCCGGAGATCCCTGTAAATAGCGACACCCTCTCGGAGATCCCTGTAAATACTGACACACTCCTGGAGACCTTCTACAAATACTGACACACTCTGGGGACCCCGCAGAAACACTCCCAGGGACCCCTCACCAACACTGTCCAACTTCGTCTCCCCTCCTCCCCGCTGCTGAAACCCTGATGCTTGTCCCGTCACCTCTGAAATCGACTCCTTTAACGCTCTCCCTACTGGCCTTTTCTCCTTCACCTACCAGAAACTCGTATTTATCCTAAGCTCTTTCACTGAATCCCACCGATCTCCATTGTTCCCCAATGCATTCAATTCAAAGTCTTTGCCCTTGTCTATAAATCCCTCCATGATTTCATCTCACCCTATCTCTGAAATCTCTTTGAGCCCGAGATTCCCCCCTAATGTTCTATTCTTCTGGGGGGTGCCTTCTATGCATCTCCGCCAACCCTTGCCCCACCACTGCTGTCATTAGCTGCCTCAGTCCCTAATCCTAGGAACTCCTTCCCTAAATCTCTCTGCCTCTGCCCCTCCACCTTTTAAGAAAAACTCCCCTTCTGTGCTGTAATATTCTATATTGCAGGGCTATGGGGAAAGAGTAGGGGAGTGGGATTAATTGGATAGCTCTTTCAACGAGCCGGCACGATGGGCTGAATGGCCTCCTTCTGTGCTGTACATTCCATGAGTCTATGAAATTCATCTCTTCAACAGAGCCTTTGATCACACCTCAATCTCACCTTCCTGTCGAAGTCTACTTTCATAATAGCAATTTATAAAGCACCTTGGGAAGTTATTTTTTTTTTAAAATGTTATGAAAATGCAAGGTGTTGCTGTTGAGGGTCATCATAACAAAAAGCTTCTATCCACCTTCTATCCCATCTGCATGCTGGCTGGCATCTGCATATACATTTTTTCCATGTTCTGGTGCATTTCAACCAGCACTTTCCCAACAGCTGATGTTCTGCTCCAGCACTGAGATATTTAACTGACAGCTCTCCCTCCCAATTTCAGCCTGTATCTAGCCTGTTGGACTGTCTGATTCTAAATCAGCATTGGGGGGGCCTGGATTCTGCACAGAAAATTGCCATTTAAATATTGCAGTGCTGGGAGAATGGAACAGGCAGCAACTGATGTGTGTGCTGCAAACCAGCGCATCGCCTGTCAATCTACAAAATGAGCAAAAGACGATCAGCAGCTTCAAAAGAGACACAGCCTCCAAAAGGCTGACCCCATCTTACTGCTGTTTGTGGGATCTTGTTGTGTGCAAATTGACTGCTGCATTTTCCCAATTTCTAAAATGACTACACTTCAAAAGTACTTCATTCGCTGTGAAGCACTTTGGGACATCTTGAGGATGCGAAAGGCGCTATATAAATGCAAGTTCTTTCTTTTTTGGTTCCTCTTGCTAGCAGCAGTGATTCTGACTGCTGCATATTGTAGGCTGGAACTCCTGTTCTCAAGGGAATGCCTGTCTCCAGTACACAGTGGCCGAGATCATTGCCGTTACCGGTTCTTGAGGAGAGAGGTGCCCTCTATCCAGTCCATGAGCAGCTGGACCCAGGTAGGAGCTGGGGAGGTGGGAAAAAGAGGAGCAGCATTGAGGACAGGGGACCTGGTTCAGTCAATTTTGTCAACTCGAATCCCCAAAATGCCAACACAGTTGGCATGTATGGTACTGGTGCTGGAATTTTCAGATCCCCCCCCACTCCCCTCCCCTCCACGCTCCCTGGCTAACAGAGACATACATTGCTGGTCTTAGACAGAGATATATATAAATCATTCTAGTGAGATAAATATTTACACTTGCAGGCTCACTTAACAAACACATTTTTAAGTGAATAGATAAAACATCTGAACACTTTAATATCTTCAATGGAATACAAAGAGCTAAATAAATCATCAGTGCAATTGCTGTCAGGATTTACCTATGCTACCCCCTAAAGCTGCACTGCAGTTAGACAATTCACAGCTGTCTCTCCCTCAGACAACGCTCATTTCAGTTGGTAGCATAGTAGGTGTGCTGCACTAATTCCAGCCTCGGAGCAATATGCACCCTTCGGAGTTGCATACGATTAGCAAGTGAGCATCATTCGCAGCACACTTGCGTTGACGGTGGCATTTCAGAGGTGAAATTTCAGCAGCGTAATAGGAATTATGAAGAGTATTACCTCACACCATCTGGCAGCTTTCTGTCAAAGGATGTACTGCGAGGGATAGATGCGTGGACCTGCTGTAACATTGGCTGGGATTGAAGCCTGTCGGCTGCTCCTTGTATCGGGGAGGACCGGGAGAGTGGCTGCCCGGCAGGAGTGGCGACTCTGTGCCACGTAGTGTTTCTTCTGAAGGGGGTTTTGAACTCGCAAGGAGTGCCTTCATTGTCCACCTTGTATTCGACCATTGGTATCCTGTACAGCTCTGAGCAGCCTCTGCCCAAAAAGAATATTTGGTTTTGTTAAACTGAGAGTACAGAACCCGCACCCCTCCCCCCCCGAATCAGATACATGAAAAAAATCATAATTTTTTTTAAAAAGAGACAAATAATTAAATACAAAATACAGTCGATAATGTTGTCCAATAGGGGTGACCTTGGTTTTCATGATTAAAGCAACCCTTCTCTCCATTCCCACTAGATGCAGCTGACTGATCTGACTGTACTGCAGGGACCAGCGCTGCTACCAGATTGAATCTTTTGAATAATTCACAATAAACCCAAGGCGTCTAGTGCAGCAGTATGACACCACATTCTTCACTGAGTTTCTGCCAAGGCGACCATTGAAAATAACTTTACATGTGCTGGAAGTGAGATTTGAATGTGCCGGGTTATTTACTGTTCTACAATAGATCTGAAAACTTATTGTGGAATCTATGAATGAGGTCAGGCTTAATTTATAACTTACATTTTGCACTCTCAGTAAGACCGACATGTGGGGTTGGGGGTGGCGTGGGGGGGGGGGGGGGGGGAGGGGAGGGGGGGAGGGAAGGGTTAAGGTTGCCATATGTGACACAGGTATGGCAGTAATTAAAGGTGCAGTATACAACAGCCGCTTCAGAATTACATTTTTATCACAAGGTAGAGCTAAAGATACTTTCCGTCTGAAAAATAGCATCCCTCATACCATGTGTTTGAGAGTTATTTAGATTTGTTCCTGGAGCACAGCTCAATTTCAGCAGCACAGTTTGTGCACTCACACCAATGACCTCTATTCTTCACTCCTGGGATCTGCAAACCACAGGGAGATCTTGCGGAAGTAGGACAGCGGGTCAGGGAAATTCCACCCCCCCCCTCCCCCAAGGCAGATATCGACAGATCCTACTTACGGGTGATGAAAATTTAAGTTACCAAGCTGCAGTGAATTGAAGCTTCAAAAATCGTGAAATCAAACGTGTGTGCTGCCACTACAGAACGTGCAAAACAAAGTATGCTCACAAAAACAGTCTGGAAGGCAATTCGGAAGTGGCAGCTGTGCAAAAAGAATGTGAACCCAACTGTTAGTGAGAAAGTGCCACCCTGTTTTGTAAAACACTGTTTCCACTAAAATCCTTATTCATGGTAAAAAAAAACTGCACCACAGGATAATTGAACACACATTTTATATATGGAAAACCACAGTTCCATAGCCCCAAAACAGAAATAAACAACCTCCTAATGTCAGACTTCATAGAATGATACAGCACAGAAGGAGGCCATTCGGCCCGTCATGCCTGTGCCGGCTCGTTGAAAGAGCCGTCCAATTTATATATAAATAAAAGTCTAAACACTGAATACAAAATGTTATTTTTAAAACCAAATAGTTTTGGTGTCCTCCAAGCAAGTTCAAACATTGATTTTTGATTTCAGGTCATCTCAACTCTAATTCTTACAGGAGGAAAATTATTTGGGAGTTGATGAAGATCACCCTGTGCATTTACAGTAACGTTACTATGGTTATAACAAATTTTGCATGTCTTTTATGCTGGAAGGAGGCAAAGTTAAGACAAGCAACAACAACTTGCATTTATATAGCATCTTTAATGTAGTAAAACGTTTCACAGGAATGTAATCAGACAAAAATTGACACTGAGCCAAAGAAGGCGGCATTAGGACGTGACCAAATGCTTGGTAAGAGGTAGGTCTTAAAGGAGGAAAGAGAGGTAGAAGGGTTTAGGGAGGAAATTCCAGAGCTTAGGGCTTAGGCTACTGAAGGCACTGTTGCCAATTTTGGGGTGAAGGAAATTGGAAATGGACAAGAGGCCAGAGTTGGAGGAGCGCAGAGATCACTGGAGTGTTGTAGGGCTGGAAGTGTTTACCAAGATAGGGAGGGGCGATTGCATAGAGGGATTTGATCACGAGGATGAGAATTTTAAAATCGAGGTGTTAGCGGACCGGGAGCCGATGTAGGTCGGTGAGCATGGTGCATTGCTTTAATTAGCTCAAGTTTGGCTATGCCTTTGTTCTCACATAAATGCCCACTCTGGGCAATCAGATGGCTCAACTGTAATAACTTACACACTAATAGGACACAAAACTGTAATCAGATTTCACCATAAACGGTCCGACACTGTCCACATGGTGATTATCAGACCTAGACTTCATATTTATAAAACAGTTTTGTTTTTGTTTTGAGCAATGAATTGCTAAAGATTACTTGCAGTGAGTTCTGGTACCACTGGGGAGGAAACTACCTGGAGCAGTAATGAAATCCAACACTATGATAGGACGGAATACACAACTAGAACTGAATACCCTGGGTCAATAACAGTAACTCAGCTTCTTTTCACTGTTGGAGCCAGTAAATCCTCTGGACCAATACCCTGATTATAACATTATGACATTCTTAAAAACTCAGCAGGATTAGACACAGGAAAAAACATAGTTAATCACTGTTCTTTTTAATTGTTTGATTTTTAAAAAAAAAGTAGCCCCTGATGGCAAGACTCCCCCTAATCAAACCTGCATTTAGAGAAACTGATGGCATCCAAATCAAAATATAAAATGTGCTTTCACAGCGAGAGGGAGGGATGGAGCGAGAGGGAGGGATAGAAATAGAGAGGGATAGAGATAGATGGAGAGATCAAGAGAGCGAGAATGAGAACACTTTCCCAGGGAGGGGAGGTACAATCATAGGGAGAGTTAGCCCTAGGCACAGTTGTGGCATACGTTAGTACTCAACTCAGACAACCACGATCCAGGGGCCAGGACCTGGGTGAAACAGACGGACCCGATACTCTTACAAATAAATTACAAACACTGATCCATGACCTGGAAGAATGAACGGATAACAATGGGAAGCCAAGCTGACAGTTCTCGAGACAAGTAAATGACATGGATTGTCCCTGCAGGGTGATGAGTGTTATTTAGTTTCTTTAAAAACAGCAATTTCCAATAATTAGATAGACATCCCTCCAGGAATCTATTTCTAGTTTTTGAGCAAGCTCCTTTTCATTAATTTTTCATGACAATAACTCAATTAATTTAGTAGCTAAAATGACTAACTTCACTTTAACCTGAATATAAAATGTTATTCCTTACGTGTAATGTCAAAGTGATTATTGTGAAACACAGATGCCAATATAAGAGAAGCATTTAATTAAAAAACATCTTCCATTCAGACACCACTCTAGTTCCTGAGCAATCTTGTACAAGGACACACACATCACTTCATTGCTTAAGAGCCACTGTATCACACAACTCTGATCTGATAAGATACACAAAGATAGGAGAAAACCCCTGCACTTAGATAAACCACACATAGATTCAGTCGATGAAATGAGGGTTTGATTTCCCCAGCGTTTACATGCTTGCTTGTTTTCCCAAATAGTATCTTCAGCAAAAAGGAGTTAATGACCTGCCTGTCGACATCAACCTGACAGACAGCACAAGACCTTGGACGAGGAGGAGGAGATTCAAATCCACCTGCTTACACCAGACTAGGATCAAATCCATTTGCTGCAGGGATGGCTTTAGAGGGTTACTGTCTTCATGAGAACTTTTCCCCCCAAAGCTCACGTGCTTAGAACAGAAGTGGAAGGGCCCGATGTCATTTGTATCATGATGATGTATTTCAATGTCATTGTACATCATCACATTCAAACATTTGGGGAAAAAAAAGTTTGCCAAACAATTTTGCACAGAAGTAAAGCCCTTTTAGATCACCTTCAATAGAAGTCTTGCCTCCAGTCCATCACTGGAGTAGATTCTGGAAAACCAAGGGTTTGGCACATTTTTTTTATTCGTTCATGGGATGCGGGCATCGCTGGCAAGGCCAGCATTTATTGCCCATCTCTAATTGCCCTGGAGAAGGTGGTGGTGAGCCGCCTTCTTGAACCGCTGCAGTCCGTTTGGTGAAGGTTCTCCTACACTGCTGTTAGGTAGGGAGTTCCAGAATTTTGACCCAGCGACGATGAAGGAACGGCCATATATTTCCAAGTCGGGATGGTGTGTGACTTGGAGGGGAACATGCAGGTGGTGTTGTTCCCATGTGCCTGCTTCCCTTGTCCTTCTAGGTGGTAGAGGTCGCGGGTTTAGGAGATGCTGTCGAAGAAGCCCTGGTGAGTTGCTGCAGTGCATCCTGTGGATGGTACACACTGCGCCGGTGGTGAAGGGAGTAAATGTCGAGGGTGGTGGATGGGGTGCCAATCAAGCGGGCTGCTTTGTCCTGGATGGTGTTGAGCTTCTCGCGTGTTGTTGGAGCTGCACTCATCCAGGCAAGTGGAGAGTATTCCATCACACTCCTGACTTGTGCCTTGTAGATGGTGGAAAGGCTTTGGGGATTCAGGAGGTGAGTCACTCGCCGCAGAATACCCAGCCTCTGACCTGCTCTCGTAGCCACAGTATTTATATGGCTGGTCCAGTTATGTTTCTGGTCAATGGTGACCCCCAGGCTGTTGATGGTGGGGGATTCAGCGATGGTAATGCCGTTGAATGTTAGGGGGAGGTGGTTAGACTCTCTCTTAGTTGGAGATGGTCATTGCCTGGCACTTGTCTGGAGCGAATGTTACTTGCCACTTATGAGCCCAAGCCTGGATGTTGTCCAGGTCTTGCTGCATGTGGGCACGGACTGCTTCATTATCTGAAGGGTTGCAAATGGAACTGAACACTGTGCAATCATCAGCGAACATCCCCATTTCTGACCTTATGATGGAGGGAAGGTCATTGAAGCAGCAGCTGAAGATGGTTGGGCCTAGGACACTGCCTTGAGGAACTCCTGCAGCAATGTCCTGGGGCTGAGATGATTGGCCTCCAACAACCACTACCATCTTCCTTTGTGCAAGGTATGACTCCAACCACTGGAGAGTTTTCCCCCGATTCCCACTGACTTCAGTTTTACAAGGGCTCCTTGGTGCCACACTCTGTCAAATGCTGTCTTGATGTCAAGGGCAGTCACTTTCACCTCACCTCTGGAATTCAGCTCTTTTGTCCATGTCTGGACCAAGGCTGTAATGAGGTCTGGAGCCGAGTGGTCCTGGCGGAACCCAAACTGAGCATCGGTGAGCAGGTGATTGGCGAGTAAGTGCCACCTGATAGCACTGTCGACGACACCTTCCATCACTTTGCTGATGATTCAGAGCAGACTGATCGGACGGTAGTTGGCCGGATTGGATTTGTCCTGCTTTTTGTGGACAGGACATACCTGGGCAATTTTCCACATTGTCGGGTAAATGTCAGTGTTGTAGCTGTACTGGAACAGTTTGGCCAGAGGTGTGGCTAGTTCTGGAGAACAATTCTTCAGCACTACAGCCGGGATGTTGTCGGGGCCCATGGCCTTCGCTGTATCCAGTGCACTCAGCCATTTCTTGATATCACGTAGAGTGAATCGAATTGACTGAAGACTGGCTTCTGTGATGGTGGGGATATCGGGAGGAGGCCGAGATGGATCATCCACTTGGCACTTCTGGCTGAAGATGGTTGCAAACACTTCAGCCTTGTCTTTTGCACTCTCGTGCTGGACTCCACCATCATTGAGGACGGGGATGTTTACAGAGCCTCCTCCTCCCGTTAGTTGTTTAATTGTCCACCACCATTCACAACTGGATGTGGCAGGACTGCAGAGCTTTGATCTGATCCATTGGTTGTGGAATCACTTAGCTCTGGCTATATTATGTTGCTCTTCTACACTCCTCATTGAACCAGGGTTGATCCCCTAGCTTGTTGGTAATGGTAAAGTGAGGAATATGTCGGGCCATGAGGTTACAGATTGTGCTGGAATACAATTCTGCTGCTGATGGCCCATAGTGCCTTGTGGATGCCCAGTTTTGAGCTGCGAGATCTATTCTGAATCCATTCCATTTAGCACAGTGGTAGTGCCACACAACACGTTGGATGGTGTCCTCAGTGTGAAGATGGGACTTCGTCTCCACGAGGACTGTGCGGTGGTCACTCCTACCAGTACTGTCATGGACAGATGCATCTGCGACAGGTAGATTGGCGAGGACGAGGTCAAGTAGGTTTTTCCCTCGTGTTGGTTCGCTCACCACCTGCTGCAGGCCCAGTCTGGCAGCTATGTCCTTCAGGACTCGGCCAGCTCAGTCAGTAGCGGTGTTACCGAGCCACTCTTGGTGATGGACATTGAAGTCCCCCACGCAGAGTACATTCTGTGCCGCTGCTACCCTCAGTGTTTCCTCCAAGTGGTGCTCAACATAGAGGAGGACTGATTCACCAGCTGAAGGAGGGCGGTAGGTGGTAATCAGCAGGAGGTTTCCTTGCCCATGTTTGACCTGATGCCATGAGATTTCATGGGGTCCGGAGTCAATGTTGAGGACTCCCAGGGTCACTCCCTCCTGACTGTATATCACTGTACCGCCACCTCTGGTGGGTCTGTCCTGCTGGTTGGACAGGACATACCACCCAGGGATGGTGATGGATGAGTCTGGGACATTGGCTGAAAGGTATGATTGTGAGTATGGCTATGTCAGGCTGTTGCTTGACTAGTCTGTGGGACAGCTCTCCCAATTTTGGCACAAGTCCCCAGATGTTAGTGAGGAAGACTTTGCAGGGGCGACTGGGCTTGGTTTGCCTTGTCCGGTGCCTAGTGGTCCGATGCCAGGTGGTCCGTCCGGTTTTATTCTTACTATGACTTTTTGTAGCGAGATTATACAACTGAGTGGCTTGCTAGGCCATTTCAGAGGGCAATTAAGAATCAACCAAATTGCTGTGGGTCTGGAGTCACATATGGGCCAGACCGGGTAAGGACGGCAGGTTTCCTTCCCTAAAGGACATTAGAGTCCTTTAGAGTTTGACACATTTTACATTAGTATATTTTATTTTTTTCCTCTTTCAACAGGTGAAATGGCAACAACAAAAACTAATTATTGCTAAAGCCCAATTTTATGAAGTCCTGTAAAAATTCTCCTGTGTGGACATTATTAGCTGCCATGCCAAATCAGCAGCAACAAGAACCATGACTATGGTTTATAGCAATAGGTAACATAGCAAGTGGACATTTCCTTTATATAACTTTTTTTTCAAACTGTGTAGATGAAATCATAAAAATGAATTGCTGCCAGGAAATAAATATTGGTGCATTGTTCTGTGAGATAAGTTATTTTGGAGCTCAGTATCAGCTGTGGCTCAGTGGCAGAACTCTTGCCTAAGTCAGAAGGTTATGGATTCAAGTCCTGCTCCAGCACTTGAGCACATAACTTAGGTTGACACCTCAGTGCAGTGCTGAGAGGGCGCTGCACTGTCGGAGGTGTCATCTTTCGGATGAGACGTTAAACCGAGGTCCTGTCAGCCCTCTCAGATGGATGTAAAAGATCCCATGGCACTATTCGAAGAAGAGTAGGGTGGTGCATCCTGGTGCCCTGACCAATATTTATCCTTCAACCAAAATTACTAAAACAGGTTATCTGGTCATTTATTTCATTGCTATTTGTGGGATCCTGCTGTGGGATCTTGCCGAGTACAAATTGGTTGTGGGGTTAGCCCTACAGAACTAGAGTGACTAAACCCTGAAGTAATTTATTGGCTGGAAGACTTTGGGATGTCCAAAGGATGTGAAAGGCACTATATAAATTCTTTCTTTCTTTCCATCGATTTGTACTCCTAATATAGATTCAAATCACCTGTCGATCCAAAACAAATTTCAACTTCGAGCTGTAATGCAGACAGCCTTTTAGTTATTATTTTATTTTCAAAAAGTGACTTCTTTGACCTAGAAGTATAACTGTCTATTGATAGAAAACTACGAGAATCAAACATAAGTAGCACTGTCTCGAGTGGATTGCTATGTGCGAAGCCTTTTAATGGCTCATGCACAATGACAATTTCCCAACATTTTTCAAACTTTTCTCTAATATGTATCGAAGAAAAAAAAAGTTGTCCTTAGTTTTTAATATCTGGAAAACCCTCTGAACCTCTTCCTTCACTTCCCAACAGTATCCCTGAGACACGTCGCCACTCTGTACTATGATCACCAGCATCAAAGACAGGTGAATCTGCAATGCACCCCCTCCAAGGCCAATATATCCTTTCAGAGGTGCGGTGCCCAGAACTCAACGTTGTACTTCAGATGGGGTCTAACCAGAGCTTTGTACAGCTGTAACATAACTTCCACCCCTTTTGAGGTAAAAGCCAACAATCCATTAGCCTTTTCTAATTATTTTTTGTACCAGTCCACTAGCTTTTAGTGATTTCTGTACTTGGGCCCTTAAATCTGTCTGCTCCTCCACAATTACTAGCTTTGTACCATTTAGAAAATTTTTATTTCAATACCTCCTGCATACCTTCTGGTCATGCTCCTGCATTCAGCCATTCCAGATGGCTGTCAGGGAGACCACAAGGACTATGGTCTTCACTCTCCAGTGCTTACTGGGTCTACCCACTGGAGAGTGAAGACCACTCCTCAACCACCCCATGCCCCCTCCCAAGTGCCCTCACAATGAGCAGGCTAACAGTTCTTGCTACTTGGTGCAAAAGGATACATCCCAACCTCTGTGGTAGCATGCAGCCCTCCCCACAAACATATCCCAGTCAGGAAGAACTATCTTCACCCTATATCTGGAACAGGAGAAAAACCAGGCAGTCTGGGACTCATTTTTGAAGGCTCCCTTGGCAGGAATTGCCTCCTTCCACCTGCCCTTCCCCATCAATATCCCACAGAATATGAAGGATAACGACTTGATAATCAGCACGCTGAAGCAATCCTTCTCTCACCCTTTCCAAAACCAACAAATCCCCAGCGGCCAAGAACAATTTGCCTGGACCCCCACAATGCATTACTCCCCAGAGCAAGTGTAGTCGTACCAAAATTACTGAACATACCATGTGCACCTCCCGTAACCAAAATGTGCAATGGCTCTATGCGGTGTACATGTAAATATAACCTCGAGAATAAAAAACAACACTAATGTGGAGCATTTTTGTTCATCTTTCTAAATCTTGTAATGGGGTCTCCCAAAGGTTCAATACACCACAAGGTATGGCACTACATCACTTAGATTCAAAAGATCACAGGATCAATGCCTTCACTATGCTGTTAATTGATCCTACCCAGGACAGTGGGACCACTACATCTGGCCCCACAATCTCAGGTTTAGGGAAAGAAAATATTAGAGCTCCCACTTCAGACTGCTATTCAGGGACCCCCCCACAGGTGTTTGGATGCCAGTTGTCATGTGTAGCTGCGATACCCATTCCATGACCAAACATCTCTAAACTTACTGCCTGGGTTCACGTAAAGACTGATCATTTGGACAAGGTGCTGGTGGGCTGCTTGCAGCTATGAACCACATCCCAAGATAACTGGCTGCTTCAAGGGGTGATAAGAAAGAGGGGAAAGGTCCATCATTCAATAACAGCACAGTACAAAGGCACAGTGATATCCTTTTGTGCGAGCAAAGAGAAACGGAATATTAAAATATGAACAACTGTGTTTCAATGAAATGTCCTTTCAACTTGAAAGGAAAATGCTTCACTGAGAATTTTTGTTGATTCATTAGAAGAGAAAGCTATGGCAGCATTTTTGAAAATTTAAACAATTTATCAGATTATTTATTAAACTGATGCACTCCCGGAAAACAAGCCTGTGAAAAAATGCAGTATTGTATTAAAGCCAGATTTTCAAAATAATACAGCACGACTGCGTTTTATTTCTGGATTTCACTGAAGCCAAATGCAACATTAGGAGCAGCTCAGGAGACCTCTTTCCAAGTGCTTGAGAGGAACTTTTCTTTATGTGGCTATGTTGAAATTTAAAAACCCAAACTAAGTTGCCACAAGGAGCTTGGAACATGTCTTGGAGAGAAAGAGCAGTGTGATTAAATTTAATATGCTCATCGATCTTGCACTGAATAATCCTGCTGGACTAGACCAGCACTTGCATCTTAAATCCTTTCTCAAATAGAGTTTTCCACAGTTCACAACTATTGAGAGGTAACAGGAAGAGCAAAAAAAACCAGAGACATTCTCTTTGATACGTTCTTATCCAAACTGCAAACGTGCTTTTCTACAATCAGCCACCATACGTAGCTAAACCACAAGGTGATGAAACTCCCAGAGCCCCTTACCACCACTGGAAGTGGGGTAGGACAGGCCTTCCGGCTGCCCAGTCTAGCCCAGGGTCGACCCCGTCCCAAATCCCAGGGATGCAGTCATTTACATAAAGGACATGGGTGCCCTCGAGGTGTCCGCCCTGTGAGGGGGGAAACCAGGAATTTCGGAGCACCACCATCGGGTGGGCTGATTGGGCTCAAGATTGCTGCAACCTCTTTCTTAATCAATCGCTCGGTCATCAATTGCCATTGATGGCCGAGCATTAGACCTCCAACTTCATATTGATAATGGAAAGTGTGCCTAGCTGCGGGAAAGACTGAACTGGCGGGGGAAACATCATCCCTACTGGTCTCGCCACTTTCAATTATGTCATAAGAACATAAGAAATTGGAGCAGGAGTAGGCCAATCGGCCCCTCGAGCCTGCTCCGCCATTCAATAAGATCATGGCTGATCTGATCCCAACCACAAATCTAAAGAACACAAGAAGTCGGAGCAGGACCCGGCCACATAGCCCCTGGGCCCTCTCCGCCACCCACAGGGCATTGACCGATCCGAACTCAGCTTCATGTCCAATTTCCTGCCCGCTCCCCATAACCCCTAATTCCCTTTACTTCTAGGAAACTGTCTATTTCTGTTTTAAATTTATCTAATGATGTAGCTTCCACAGCTTCCTGGGGCAGCAAATTCCACAGACCTACCACCCTCTGAGTGAAGAAGTTTCTCCTCATCTCAGTTTTGAAAGAGCAGCCCCTTATTCTAAGATTATGCCCCCTCGTTCTAGTTTCACCCATCTTTGGGAACATCCTTACTGCATCCACCCGATCAAGACCCTTCACAATCTTATATGTTTCAATAAGATCGCCTCTCATTCTTCTGAACTCCAATGAGTAGAGTCCCAATCTACTCAACCTCTCCTCATATGTCCGCCCCCTCATCCCCGGGATTAACCGAGTGAACCTTCTTTGTACTGCCTCGAGAGCAAGTATGTCTTTTCTTAAGTATGGAGACCAAAACTGTATGCAGTATTCCAGGTGCGGTCTCACCAATACCTTATATAACTGCAGCAATACCTCCTTGTTTTTATATTCTATCCCCCTAGCAATAAAAGCCAACATTCCGTTGGCTTTCTTGATCACCTGCTGCACCTGCATACCAACTTTTTGATTTTCTTGCACGAGGACCCCCAGATCCCTTTGTACTGCAGTACTTTCCAGTCTCTCGCCATTAAGAAAATAACTTGCTCTCTGATTTTTCCTGCCAAAGTGCATAACCTCACATTTTCCAATATTATATTGCATCTGCCAAATCTCCGCCCACTCACCCAGCCTGTCTATATCCCCTTGCAGGTTTTTTATGTCCTCCTCACTCTCTACTTTCCCTCCCATCTTTGTATCATCTGCAAATTTTGATATGTTGCACTCGGTCACCTCCTCCAAATCGTTAATATAGATTGTAAAGAGTTGGGGACCCAGCACCGACCCCTGTGGAACACCACTGGTTACTGGTTGCCAGTCCGAAAATGAACCATTTATCCCAACTCTCTGCTTCCTGTTCGATAACCAATCCTCCACCCATGCCAGAATATTACCCCCAATCCCGTGATTTTTTATCTTAAGTAATAATCTTTTATGTGGCACCTTGTCGAATGCCTTCTGGAAGTCTAAATACACTATGTCCACTGGTTCCCCTTTATCCACCCTATACGTTATATCCTCGAAGAACTCAAGCAAATTTGTCAGACATGACTTCCCCTTCATAAAGCCATGCTGACTTTGTCCTATTAAATTATGCTTATCTAAATGTTCCGTTACTGTCTCCTTAATAATAGACTCCAAAATTTTACCCACCACAGATGTTAAGCTAACTGGCCTATAATTTCCAGCCTTCTGCCTACTACCCTTTTTAAATAACGGTGTTACATTAGCAGTTTTCCAATCTGCCGGGACCTCTCCTGAGTCCAGGGAATTTTGGAAAACTATCACCAAAGCATCCACAATCCCTACTGCCACTTCCCTCAAGACCATCATGATGTGGAGATGCCGGTGATGGACTGGGGTTGACAATTGTAAACAATTTTACAACACCAAGTTATAGTCCAGCAATTGTATTTGAAATTCACAAGCTTTCGGAGGCTTCCTCCTTCCTCAGGTGAATGTGGAAATTATGTCAGGATGGAATGGGGTGGGCACAAGAGGAGGAACTGGCTCCCACTGCAAAAAACGCCCCTTTCTACTCCAGCCTCGCAGGTCCAAGAATTTCAGGGCTTAAGTTTTTAAAAGAAATTTTCCAATTTTAAAATAGAACTTTTTCCCTCTGACTTTAGTGGTTTTTTAAGAGTCTATTTTAATAAACAATGCTGTCATAATGGACTGACCAGGTCACCTTGCTTTAAGCAGAGATCCCTCAGTGACTACCCACAGTCAGCACTGGGTTTTAGAACGCTGCTAGTGAAACATCTGTCCGGTAATGTAGACATTTTGAGGTTTGGATAGGATTTGAGTTTTTATTTTATAATATTTTATAATAAGATTCATGTTAGGCATGATTGAAACAGGAATTCTATAATTTTTGATTCATGTATGCCTGAAGGAAAACATGAATTGTGCCACATTTCTGAACTAACGGTTGTCAACAATGGGTTTTTGACCATGTTACATGGTTAACATTTACTGAACTGGAAAACAAGGCATACAAAATATATTTAAACAATGTAATTACCTGATCAGCTCAGAATCCCTGTAATCTTGTTGAAATGGCTCTATACAATAGTGTTTAATTTAGAATAGTTCAGTTTCAAGATAAATCAGCAAACTGGATGGGTTTCTCCCTTATCCTGTGCAATTTATCTGATCTAAACCAGAGACATGGCAGTTGGCACACACATTGACACAGCAGCTGTTTTGCCTTAAGGAAATAAAATGAGTTCAGACCTTCGATGTGAAGCCTTACACAAATGCTTTGAGGGCTCATTTATTAGAAGGCTATAATGCATGCATTACTGAAAATAAAATACATCGATTATGATGATGGTTTGAGGAGATGAAGAACAAAAGCTTATGCCTGCTTTTGAACAAAATGATTGAAAGCTCCCTGGTCATTCTCCCAGCTGACCACAGGCAGCAAAGTACAGTGCGGAGCAGATAGTGGGGCTGGCTATCTGTGTGCTGGAAGATACACAGAAGATGTTTACTTCTATAGGAGGGCTCGGCTAATGGGAAGGGTGGAGAGGCGGGAGTCTTGGCTACACAGATACACTGGAACTCAGCATAATATAAAACTGTACTCTCTTTTAAAAAAAAAACAAAGATGGTTATTTGAAATTAAATGAATATGACTGATTAAGTTAAAAGATCAAATCCTGCCTGACCAGATCATCTTACTGGTGATTATAAGTCATGGCACTTCTTTTATATGAGTAAAACCCATTGCACACGAGGAGAATCCTGCTGGTCAGTGGAAGAAAGCCTGGTACAGTCAGACACTTGAGGCACATTTTGTATTTTCTGTGGCAGCACAAGTTATAACAGAACCTCCAATACTAGATGGAACAATGAATAGTGTGCAGATAACTTACGAGGCATAACTCAAACGAAAGACACTAATCTATATCTTACCAAAAATCTTGCGTCTTCACGCACTTCAAAACCTTACTTCCTGGTGTCACTCTTTGCATGAACTTTTTCCCCCTGTTATGGAATTATGCCCCTTTCCTCATTCTAATTTGATTTTTTTTTAAAAGTTGAATTTTGAAACCAAACATTTACTGGACCAGCCACCTCAAGACTATGGCTACAAGAGCACAGCAGGGGCTGGGTATCCTGCGATGAGAGGCTCACCTCCTGACCCTTCAAAGCCTCTTCATCATCTATGAGGCTCAAATCAGGAGCGTGATGGAATACTCACCATTCACCTGGATGGGTGCAGCTGCAACAACACCCAAGTTAGTTTAACACCATTCGGGACAGAACAATCTGTCTGATCAGCGCCCCTACCATTGGACTCAATATCCATACCCTCCACCAGCAGTGCACTGTGGCTGCAGTATGTCCAATCTACAGGATTCACTGCAGACTACTGACCAAGATTACTTTGACATCATCTCGTAGCCTCTACTTCCAAGGAAAACAGCAGCAAGGTCATGATGACACTATCACCTCCAACTCAAACACCATCCTGACTTAGAGACACATATCACCATTCCTTCATTGTCACTGGATGATTATCTTGCAATTCCCCACCTAGCCCCACTGTGGGCGCACCATGACAAGCAGGCGGCCCACCACCACCTTCTCAGGGCAACAAGGAATAGGCAATAAATGAGGCCTTGCCAGAGCCACCGTCCTGTTCCCTCTCCCCATGGCCCATTTTACCATAACTGTTTACCGTCCCTGCGGCTCTATTTTCCTGCCTACCCTCATAACTTTGCCACCATAGAATCATTGAAAGGTTACAGCACGGAAGGAGCCATTCGGCCCATCGAGTCCACACCGGCTCTATGCACGAGCAATCCAGCTAGTCCCACTCCCCTGCCCTATCCCCGTAGCCCTGCACATTTTTTTCTTTTCAAGTACTTATCCAGTTCACTTTTGAAAGCAGGATTACCACAAACATACAGAATAACTGCCTCTTATTCGTAAGAGGCAGTTTTCCTATTCATTTGCTGGTGTGCCCTGTGGACACTGCTCTATTAATTTAGTCCTGCCTGCTGCAGTATTTCTTTATTAATTTGATGGTTCCTGTACTTCTCTCTTAATTTATCCATTCATTAGTTTGCCCCGTGGCCATTTCTCTACTAATTTACTCCTCCCTGTTAATGTATTAATTTGTTGGTGCCCACTATTCTACGAATTTAATTCACTGATGCCTGCTTCTCCATTGATTTATTGATTTCCCCATGCCCTCTGCTCAATGAATTTATTCATTCAATGGAGGTCTTTCCAGACTGCCAGTGTTACTTTTAATGATTGTAAAGATTTGGCCATCATCAATGTTTCAGTGCAGAAGGAGGCCATTTGGCCTTTCATGCCTGTGATGTTACAAGCTCCACATCAGAGCCAATTACTCGAATCATACTTCCCTGTTCCTTTCCCACACATTACTATTTTTCCTCCAAGTGTTTAATTCCCTCTTAAATACCATGGTCTAATCTGCTTCAGTAGCCACTTGCGGCAATGTATTCCACATTCTAATTACCCTTTGTGTGGGAAAAAAACTCCTCCTTAATGCTTTTAAAGGAGCAGAGAGCTTGCATTTATATAACACCTCTTCACATCCTCAGGATAGTCCAAAATGCTTTGCAGCCAATTAGTTACTTTTGAAGCGTAGTCACTGTTGTTTTGTAGGAAATGCGGCAGCCAATTTGCACACAACAAGCTCCCACAAACAACAATGAGATGAATGACCATTTAATCTGTTTTGTCATGTTGGTTGAGGGATAAATATCAGCCAAGGCACCAGGGAGAATTCCCCTGCTCTTCTTCCAATAGCGCCATTGAATCTTTCACATCTATTTGAACAGGCAACTGAGTCCTTTCTTTGGACGAGAGGAACACATCAAGAGGGCCAGCAACTGAAGTCGTGTAAGACAGGATTGCGTCTCAGTTACTGGGATCAATTCACGCACAATATTAACTAAATCCCTTCTATGTACATTCATTTAGCAAATGTTTTGCTACTAGATCATTATTTAGCTCTAATGGTTGACGTGTTTATAATTCATCGTGTATTTAACAGTGTCCTGATCGGTCTATCCCATTTGGGAGATTTACCTCATTTACCTCAATGGGGAGTTTTGCTTCTGCGACTGCAATGGGTTAACCGTCCCAATTTGACAGGAGTGCAATAAAAATGCTCACCGTGTTGTAGATTCCCATGAATTTAAATGAGTATTCAAAGAGAGTCCACTAAATACTAGCTCACAGCTAAACACTCTGCTTTGACACTGTACCGATGTTCTATACCCTGCACTTCCCTTGGGAAAACAAAGCATTATTCTTGTACAACTGTAACTGGAAAGAATAAACACTATATTTAACTTTGTAGCCTGCATATACAAACAGATGTAAAATGAATTGAGCTACATGGTTTACTTTTCTTTTTCCCTTAGGTACACAGCACTACTCATAATTCCCTTTCAGATTTTGTATTTTTCTGAACACAACAACTGCTTCCTTCCACAATCAGTTGACTAATGAAATAGTTTTAAATTCTCTGTGTAACCAAAGGCAACCCTTTGATTCCGTCTTGCATACAGCATTGCCAAGGATAAATGTCTCACAGCAACTGCAGTTGGAATCACTGAGACTGTGGGCAGCAGACACATACACAGACATCCAGAAAGGACAAGAGAAAAAACAAGATCATAAATCTAAGGGCAAGTTCTAAACCAAGGGAGGTCAAGGGAACATTTTTTTTTAAAACCCCAGCTACTTATTTTGCATCTTTTCCAAGCACAGCAATAACCTCAAGAACTGTCACCAATGTAGGAGGACTATTTCCAGTTGATGGGACAGTGCAGCTGGGTCAGAGCAACGATTATTTAAAGGACACTCAGTACCGTGTTTTATTTTCTCAAAGAAGGTAAATTCACACAATTTATAAACTAGGAAATCGTAATAAAACAAGTTATTGAACTTCAAATCATATGAATATTTGCATTGATTGCATGATTCTGCAAACTGAAGCAGCTCAGGATGCACAGATGCGATTCAAAGCTCTCTCTTAACTATTGAGGTAAAATGAAGCCATTTAAAGACAATTCAATGAATGCATTTAATCAGGTTACTGTCAAATATGTATTTTTTTAAAATCTTGTTTTGGACATGATAAATTTCAGTTAATGACAAAAAAATGATAGACGATAATTTTTTGAAAAAGTATTTTGAGTGATTCAATTGGTTCATCAACAAACCGAGAAGCTGCGAGTTGACATGGGGTAAACAAATGGGAAAAGCAGGCATAACAGTTTACAATTGGAAGGGTAAGCACAAAAGTGTGACCAAAGAATGGGACAACAGGAAGTAAGGGTTGTAAATTGGGAATACAGTGAAACCTGTGAATTAGGGACACCTAAGGGACTTGCATCAAGTGTCCTTTATTTGCAGGTTATCTTATTTTCAAAATGGTCATTGTACGTACAGTAAACCGGATGAACCAAATATCCCGGGATTGGCTGTATCTCCTGCAATGCTCCTTTTTTTCACCCTCACTTGGGATCGTGCCTAATTCTGGAGCCCTGCCTGCAGGATGTGATTTCAGTTCATTTTCTGTTTGTTGGGTTTCTCAGTTCTTTGCCATCCCGGGATCCTTTTCCATCGAGGGAAGAATGTTGTGATCCCAGGATCTGCTATGTTGGCAGCCTGCACAGGGTGAGGTGGCTGTTGTAGGGCAGGAGTGCCTGGGAGATCCCAGCCAAACCGGGAGGATTAATGTCCTGCAGACCCCTGACCGGGACGCCCTCCCTCTGTGTGCTGCAGCTGCTAATGTTTGAAGTGCTGCGGATTGGGTGGGGGCTGTTAGCAGCTCATCAGTATTTGATGTACTGATGGACTGAGATGTGTTGTTGCCCGATGCAGTTCCTGGTTTGTCGAATGGGGAGTTCTTTACCCAGCATCCATAGCAGCAGAGAAACTGCCCTATCCCTAAGACGGAGCCGCGCAAGCGCTCAGTCCCTGGGGCGGAGCCGCGCAAGCGCTCAGTCCCTGGGGCGGAGCCGCGCAAGCGCTCAGTCCCTGGGGCGGAGCCGCGCAAGCGCTCAGTCCCTGGGGCGGAGCCGCGCAAGCGCTCAGTCCCTGGGGCGGAGCCGCGCAAGCGCTCAGTCCCTGGGGCGGAGCCGCGCAAGCGCTCAGTCCCTGGGGCGGAGCCGCGCAAGCACTCAGTCCCTGGGGCGGAACGATTCCTCTGCTGCTATGGATGCTGAGTAAAGAGCTCCCCATTCCACAAAAGCCGTTTCATTCACCCGCAACCAACTTGCGCTGACCTGCATGTCCCATATTTTAAGTTGTAAACGGACTTGGTGCGTTGAAGGCTGACCGTAGTTCGTAACTTGCGAGTGCCTGTGGTTTCAAGGTGCAGACTATGTGTTACAATGCAAGTTATTTGGGACTGTTAATAAGTGACCCTTTTGGGGATGTCCGTTTGTGCAGGTTTCACTGAATATTCAGATGTAAGATTAATACATTAGATGTTAGACTAATGTAACACCTCGAATAAAGAAAATAATAAATGGTTCGCAAATATACCATATTTTATAATTAACTATTATACAAGTAGTTACTATTTTCTTATATTCTTACTAACCATGGGAGCTGCCTGGCCTGGCCTAGTCTCTTCAGAAAGTTTCAGGCAGACTCTCCAATTTGGACAGTCCTGGCCAATAAAATGATGTTTGTGGATTTGAATAACTGTCAGTCACATGCAAAAGGAGCAGATAGTTGAAATATGACTGAACAAATCACACAGTAGTTTGCTTTGAATTATATGGCTTCGCTCCTCTTTCAAGACAACACTTGTGTGGCTCATGTGGAGCATAAACGCCAGCATAAACCATTTGGATTGAATGGCCAGTTTCTGTGCTGTAGTTTTGATGTAACAACCCAGAGACAAGTGAACAGTAGTTCTTGCAAAATTTGTATTGAATTAGGCTATGATGTGAATTGTGAGTGCAGCTGGTTTTTAACCTTATATACAATGACACGATTAAAGGAACCACTGCCAAACTAAAACTAGACAAAAATGCTTGGCTGAATCTTGCATAATTTTTTGTTGTGATGTGATTAGACAGAACATTTTTGGATAGGGGAGAAAGGTTTTATGAAAAATTATAGTGGAAAATTAGAAGAAAATATAACCTATGAGGAAGAAGTAACGTATTTGATAGTCACCACAGACGCTACAGCAAGGGCACGCACTGAAGACAAAAAACCATTATATAGATTATTATATTTAAAAATCAAATCATTGACAAAGATCATGGAAATATAAAAAAAGGTTATCTGGCCTTGTTTACTTTGGGTGCTTTAATATCCTCAATACTAACACTTCCCTTCTTTTCCCCATACTTTTTCTAAGACCACTACCAGTTTGAAAGTATACTAGCTGATCTACCATACTGTTGCTCACGGAGAATAAAATTGTTTCTCTTTTCTTGTACCAGTTTCTGTGCTTCTTCTAGTTCTATTTGTGCCCCATCCCCTACCTTTGTTCCTCACCCAACCTTTGTTTTTTTTTCCCACCACTCTCTCATGACTTCTCACACCCTTTCTCCTCCCTTCTCTCTTCCATATTTCATAGATGTTCCTTCACTGTCATTTCTACATATAACCTTTCTCGAAGTCCAATGTGCCCGTCAAGGTGTAAGTTGGTTAATGGGTTGGGGATGTTAGAGGTGCTGCAGCATGTGTGGCTGAGACAGGAAGCGGGGAGTCAAGTCGGGAGAATGGAGGGGGCTTGAATTGGCACAGGTGAGGAAACCACAGCCTGCAAGTGTGTATCCTGTTAATTTTAGTCAATATATGGAGTGGGGGGGTGGGTTCTCATTCCTGATCTGGAACAAATCGTGAAGGATCAGGAATGAGAACCCACCTCCCACTCCATATACTGACTAAAATTAACAGGATACACACTGTGGAAAAAAAACCATAGAAATACCAGTCCACAAAGAAACATAGTCAAGACCTGCTCCAAGCAATGTGCAAAGGATCCAACGACTAACAGGTTTCATGAACAATGTGCCCAAGCCCTTAGGGATCTAATAACACATAGGACTGCTGGTCACGTTCCCCTTTCTCTTTCAATCCCTGGCACCTGCAGTAACGGGGGGAGAAATTAACAAACAGCATACACAGTTTTGCACAATCTTTGTCTGCTTTAAGGTTACTACAATATCATTTTTTAAAATTAAATGATCAGCTTTTTCCTTTACTTTCTGGATAACTCCTACTCAACGGCACACAATACCCTCATCAGAAGGCTCTAATCTTACTAACAATCGCCAGTTCCTTATTAAGTTACCATTTTCAGGAATAACAGTTGCCTCACAAAATTCATGTTGGAAAGAGGTCATTTTTAATTCATCACACAGATAATGTGACTGAGCATGTAGAACTCACAATGGATACCTCTGCAGGTAATGATCTCATGTTGTTTATTATTTAACAAAACCCACTTCTAATAACCTTGCAAGCCTCCTTGGTTTCCCTAATACCCATGTATGGACTTTATAACACAACTGTCAAAGTTCCACACACTATATATTTGTCACTTCTTTACAAACAAGTTACAGACACAATTGGTAGCAGCAACAACCTTGAATTATAGAAAACATAGCTGTTCATGCTATTTTATTGGTGGTTTAGCCATTCTAAGATTTAAAATTCCCACACTAAAAGACTAGTGAAAGGAAACTAATTCTGGCAACTGAACAGTACTGTCAGTTCATGGATGTTGGAGTGAAGTTCTGCAGTTTGAGACATCACTATAGAAGTTTATAGCATGGAAAGAGGCCATTCTTCCCTTCGTGTCTATGCTAGCTCTTTGCTAGAGCAATCCAAAACTAATCCCACTGCTCCATGCTCTCCCCATAGCCTTGTGTATTTCTCTGCTTCAAGTATATTCCTTTAAAAGAAGCAATGGTCTCTGCCTTAACCACTTTCTGTGGCAAAGCATGCCATGCTTCAACAAGCCTCTGTGTAAAGAAAAATTCTGCTAACTCTCCTCACTCTTTTAGTGACAATTTTAAATTGATGACCCCTCATCAATGACTCCCCAATCCAAGGAACTAGTCTTTCCCCATTCATTATCAAAACTCTTCAGAATTTTAAAAACCTTTATTAAATCTCCCCTTAGCCCTCTCTGCCCCAATGGTAAAAGGCCAGACATCTCAAGCATCTCTTCATAACTAGGGTTTCCCAGCCCTGGCATCATCCTGATGAATGGACATTGTGCATTCTCAGTGACTTTAATGGGCCACCCAAAACTGCACCCAGTACTGTGGTCTAACCAAACAAATTTTGTACAAATTCATCATTACTTTACTCTTGTACTTTATGACCCTATTTAGAAAATCCAAAATGCGGTTGGTCTTTTTTTTTAATGAATATCAACCTGCATTCACTTTCAGGGAATTATATATTTGAACCCCCAGGTCTATGTTCAAACACACTCCTCAGTTTTTTTCTATTGAGTGTACACTCCCATTCCTTGTTTCTTTCTTCCAAAATCTATTACCTTACACTTATCAACATTAAATGCCCATTCCAGCAACCTTTCTCTGCTGTACATTCAGTGTAATTCCATATAAAACTGCACATTTGATATCCATGCAGCGTTTTCTTGAAGTCTTTTACAGTCCTCCTTACTGTTTTATTTTGCGTCTCCTGCAATTTGAGACTCTGTATCAGATACTCCAGCGCAAATCATCCATACATACACTGAGATCAGCAGCATGATCCAGAAGTGACCACGGGGTGCTCCACTTTCAAACCTTCTCCAGCCTGAGCAACCGTATATACTCATGAAATAGACATGGTACTTTATATCATATCTACTCACTATCTATAATATATTGAAAGTCTTGTGCATGGCGTGCACTTACTGTCCTCATTAACCTTCCTTTTTGTGTCACGTCAAACTACCTCTTCTAGCTGGTCTTGTTACTATGACACATACACTTTTGATATTGATCGGGAGCCAAGAAAACGCTGCATGGATACCAAATGTGCAGTTTTATATGGAATTACACTGAATGTACAGCAGAGAAACAGGCCATTCGGCCCAAATGGTCTATGCCGTGTTTATGCTCTACATGAGCCTCCTCCCACCCCTCTTTATCTCATCCTATCAACATATCCTTCTATTCCTTTCTCCCTCACGTACTTATCTAGCTTGCTCTAAATGCATCTATGCTATTCGCCTCAACCACTCCTTGTGGTGGCGAGTGCCACATTCTCACCACTCTCTCGATAAGGGAGTTTCTCTTGAATTCCCTATTGGATTTATTAATGACTATCTTATATTTATGACCTCTAGTTTTGGTCTCCCCCACAAGTGCAAACACCTTCTCTACGTATAAAAACAATAGCGATGTATTTGCATAGGAGAGCAACAGAATGCCCATGCTATTTAAAGAAGTTGGAGGCTTGTACAGGTATGGGCTGCCCTTTTAATTGCTTGTTTATCTCCGTGTTCCTCAGTGTCATTTGGATAGAACAAGATTTGTTCATTCTTATTGTTCTAATAGACCCGAAAACAATTTGCAGCAGTAAGCAGCTTGCTTTCTGCTAAAGGCTCACTTGTTCTTGCAGTACCTTGTTGAGTGGCAAATTGTGGAAGGTAGTATTTTCTTTCTAACAGCAATACAAATATTACAATGCATGGAACATTTTAATTTGGGAGACAACAAAGGTTGATTAATAAAACAAGCGTATGCTTACTGAATGGCACATTAGTGAGCATTTCAGAAAGCTTAACTCGACTGTTCTTCACCCATTTTGCTGAAGCTTAGCACATCACATGCAATAGTCATGGAATTTAAATTAATTAACCAGGTTTTTGAAGCAGATGGCCACTTGTAAAAAACTGCTGAACTAGTTTAGAGGGAATCACTGAATTATGCTGACTGATGACCAAATAGGAAGGGAAATGATGTCTTGCACCTGTCGTCACAGCCCCAATAGCCTGCCACAGCTTGCAGTGACCGTTTCTGAAATCACAAACCAGCACAAAACCATCCTGACACTCCAAACAAGATTTAATTTGTTAAAATTCTTGCACAATAATAAACAAGCCAGCTACAAAGACTGGCGAGAGGCTTAAAGAAGGGATTGCTGCATCCAGCAGGTTCCATTAGAAGAGAAGCAATTTTCTGCTCACTTGTTACTTTTGTGTTAATCTCCTTAAAGTAGGGCAAGTTTTTTCTACGCAAGCTTTATATTTCCCAAATCATTGCAGGGCGGGGAAACTGAAATAAAGTGTCAAAATCCACAAGGTACACTTCAGTATAACAGGAAATTAACAGTCTGGATAAAGGTGCGACAGGGCTTAGGGGCTGAAATTATACCACAGACCTTTAACAAGTTCGTCAATATCACCTCCCCCCTCGATATTCTACAGATTTTGTACTATCCTGTGTAAACTAGGAATTCACAATTTCTCCAGTTCAGTGTATGGTTTAGCGTTCTCAATATGTGTTAGCCAGGTATCCTGATGGACCTTGAACCATGAGCTCTTGCTTATTTGTCATTTGATTGGGCCGTATGTGATATTGGGCTTTATTTATTTTACATAAGAACATAAGAACTAGGAGTAGGAGTAGGCCATTCAGCCCCTCCAGCCTGCTCCCCCATTCAATAAGATCATGGCTGATCTTCAACCTCAACTCCACTTTCCCACCCGATCCCCATATCCCTCGATTCCCTTACAGTCCAAAAATCTATCGATCTCAGCCTTGAATATACTCAACGACTGAGCATCCACAGCCCTCTGGGGTAGAGAATTCCAAACATTCACAACCCTGAGTGAAGAAATTCCTTCTCATCAGTCCTAAATGGCCAACCCCTTATCCTGAGGCTATGCCCCCTACTTCTAGACTCTCCAACCAGGGGAAACAGCCTCTCAGCATCTACCGTGTCAAGCCCTCTAAGAATTTTGTACATTTCAATGAGAGCACCTCTCATTCTTCTAAACTCCGGAGAACATAGGCCCATTTTACTCAATCTCTCCTCAGAGGACAACCCTCTCATCCCAGGAATCAATCTAGTGAACCTTCGTTGCACCGCCTCTAAGGCAAGTATATCCTTCCATGGTAAGGAGGCCAAAACTGTACACAGTACTCCAGGTGTGCTCTCACCATACCCTTGTACAATTGTAGCAAGACTTCCTTACTCTTATACTCCAACCCTCTTGCAATAAAGGCCAACATACCATTTGCCTTCCTAATTGCTTGCTGTATCTGCATATTAACTTTCTTTGCTTCGTGTAGAAGGATACCCATATCTCTCTGAACACCAACATTTAATAATTTCTCACCATATAAAAAATATTCTGTTTTTCTATTCTTCCTATCAGAGAAAATAACTTCACATTTACCCACATTATACTCCATCTGTCA
Source organism: Heptranchias perlo (assembly GCF_035084215.1). Taxonomy (NCBI): domain Eukaryota; kingdom Metazoa; phylum Chordata; class Chondrichthyes; order Hexanchiformes; family Hexanchidae; genus Heptranchias; species Heptranchias perlo. The sequence continues at coordinate 24,651,588 of NC_090329.1, forward strand.
CCTTCTTGCCCACTCACTTAACCTGTCTATATCCCTTTGCAGACTCTTTGGGTTCGATTTTACCACCCGCTATCGGGTGCGTTCTCGGCGGGGGGGCCCCGAAAATCGGGAAATCCAGGAGCGGGACCGGATCCCGCCTACTTCCGGGTTCCCCGCTGACGCGCCGGCGTGTGCGCGCAGCCCCCGCTGGTGGGAATCCCGCAGGCAATTAAAGCCAGCAGGATGCCACTTGACAATATTTAGTTAGGTATTTCAGGTCATTAACTGACCTGATTAAGGGACTATGGTGGGATTTTTGAACAACATGGGACTGTTTCCCACACTGGGGGAAACACTCCCAGCTCGAATGGACGTGTTGCAGCTGTCAGCTTGTGGCAGCTGCAAAGGTCCATTTGACAGGTTGGCGGGGGGGGGGGAAAGACAGACCCTCACCCATTGCAGGAGACCACTCTGTCACTTGGGACAAAGTTTGGCCTCCACCACCCTCCTCCTGACAGTCAAAGTCACCAACCTGCACACTTATCCCGGGGTCCGGAGACATGTACCTACCTTGCGGACCCCCTCAGATGTACATCTTGCGGATGGGGGCCGCCGTAGCTGCAGTCATGACCTCCTGACCTCCTCGGAGGGCGAACAGCATCACCAGCCTTGCCATCCACGCCGTCCACCTCTGACACGTGGAGCTCCACAACAGAGTGCTGTGACACATCCACCTGTACAGCAGGAGGGAGGGCTACCGCAGAGAGAGATGCGTCGCGGAGGGCACTACCCTCGCCACAGGTACCACAGACCGAGGCTCAGCCTCCTGGACCTCTCTGAGCAGCAGTGCACACGGAGGCTCAGAGTCACTCGACATGTAGCCGTGGACATCTGCAGCCTCTTTCATGCCGAGCTGCTCCTGGCTGGCCCGTGCACCATCTTCCTACCTGTCGCTGTCAAAGTCACCACTGCCCTCCCGAACTTCTCCTCCGCAGACTTCCAGGGTGCAACCGCGGACATCGCCGATGTCTCTCAGTCGTCTGCGCAGAAGAGCCCTGCAAATACACCTACACCCACTCTGCAGTGACACAATGGGTGGCATCAGTGGTGGGTCCTCATAGTGATACCCAGGAGCGGGCATTATTGCACAAACCGGACAGGATTCGTGAAGACATGGCAGTAGTGGTGCCAATATAATGTGTGATGTGAGTTGTTCTGAAATTCAATATAAGTAACAACCATGACAAACCCTCAAACACCCTTGTGCATCCCCTTCATGCTCACAACACGTTTGCCTTACGCTGCCTACTGCACATATGTGATGCATGCCCTGTGGCTGCAGCACAGGTGGTGGCAGGTTGAGTGAGGCTGGCCGTGAGAGAGATGCACGAGAGGGTGAGTATGGGATAGAGCCATGAGATTGTATGAGGATTGGGTTGCGTGGTAGTGGCGGGGTGAGTACTGGCGAGGTGAGTAGGTGCAGGTAAGATGAGGATGGGGTGATGTTACAGAGTAGTGTTGGCAGTGCCGAAGGAGATGTGGGGTGGGGGCAGTGATGTGGCAGACGGAGTGTAGGGGAAGGACTACGTGTACTCACTGTGGCTGACCTACTGAGGTCATTGGAGCGCCTCCTGCACTGTGTACAGGTGGGCGATATGTTGGTGGTGCTGGTGACCCCCCCTCTGCCACCTCGAGCCAGGCCTTCCTGGTGGCAGAGGCAGGCCGCTTCCTCCCCCCCGCCGGGTGGAAGATCTCTGTCCTCCCCCCTCCTCCTCACCCCATGTATTGATACCTGGGGTGAGGCATCATTAAACTGGGAGCAGCCTTCCCCCTGGGCTGCTCCATGCAGTCATCTTTGCTATTGGTTGCAGCATCTGTCAGTGGAGGACTGCCCCTTTAAATAGAGCGCCTCCAGCTGACAGATCTTACTGCGCACGTGCAGCCCGCCCGACGCGCAGATCAGCAGCGGGGAACCCGGAGGAGCAGGTAAGTGGATCCAATTAGTGGTTTGCCTGCTACGATCGCGCGGGAAACCCACTAATTTCACCGGGCGCGTGCTAGCCCATCCACCGAGAACCCGCAGCCCTGCTAAAATCGGGCCCGTTGTGTCCTCCTCACAGCTTACTTTCCGACCTAGCTTTGTATCGTCATTGTATTTTAACTTGGATGCACTACACATGCCTTCATCTAAGTCATTAATATTGCTTGTAAATAGCTGAGGCCCAAGCACTGATCCGTGCAGCACCCAACTTGTGACAGCCTGCCAACCTGAAAATGACCAGTTTATTCCTACTCTGTTTTCTATCCATTAACCAATCCTCAATCCATATTACCCCCAACCCCATGGGCCCTTATCTTGTGTAACAACCTTTTGTGTGGCACCTTATTGAATTTTGAAAATCCAAATATACTACATCCACTGGTTCCCCTTTATCTACTCTGCTAGTTACATCCTCAAAAAACTCTTAATAGATTTGTCAAACATGATTTCCCTTTTATAAAACCATTTTGACTCTGCCTAATGATATTATAATTTTCTAAGTGCCCTGTTACCACTTCCTTAATAATAGATTCTAGCATTTTCCCGATGACTGTTGTCAGGCTAACCGGCCTGTAGTTCCCTGTTTTCTCTCTCCCTCCTTTCTTGAATAGTGGGGTTACATTTGCTACCTTCCAATTCACTGGCACCATTCTAGAATCTAGGGAATTTTGGAAGTTCACAACCAATACATCCACTATCTCTGCAGCCACTTCTTTTTGAACCCTAGGATGTAGGCCATTAGGTCCAGGGGATTTGTCAGCTTTTAGTCCCATTAATTTCTCCAGTACTTTTTCTTTACTAATCTTAATTACTTTAAGTTCCTCACTCTCATTGCCCCATGGTTCCCTACTATTTCTGGTATGTTTTTTGTGTCTTCTACAGTGAAGAAAATACAGGATCCTGGGCTTTATAAATAGATGTGGAGATGCCTGTGATGGACTGGGGTTGACAATTGTAAACAATTTTACAACACCAAGTTATAGTCCAGCAATTCTATTTTAAATTCACAAGCTTTCGGAGGCTTCCTCCTTCCTCAGGTGAATGTTGTGGAAACACAACATTCACCTGAGGAAGGAGGAAGCCTCCGAAAGCTTGTGAATTTAAAATAAAATTGCTGGACTATAACTTGGTGTTGTAAAATTGTTTACATTTATAAATAGAGGCATAGAGTACAAAGGAAGTCATGATGAATTTTTATAAAACACTGATTCGACCACAACTGGAGTATTGTGTCCAGTTCTGGGCACCACACTTTAGCAAGGATGTGAAGGCCTTAGAGAGGGTGCAGAGGAGATTTACTAGAATGATTCCAGGGATGAGGGACTTAAATTACGTGGATATACTGGAGAAGCTGGGATTGTTCTCCTTGGAACAGAGAAGGCTGAGAGGAGATTTGAATGAGGTATTCAAAAATCATGAAGGGTTTAGACAGAGTAGATAAAGAGAAACTGTTCCTATTGGCAGAAGGGTCAAGAACCAGAGGACATAGATTTAAGGTGATTGGCAAAAGAACCAAAGGTGACATGAGGAAAAACTTTTTTTTACACAGCGAGTGGTTGGGATCTGGAATGCACTGCCCAAGGGAGTGGTAGAGGCAAATTCAATCATGGCCTTCAAAAGGGAACTGGATAAGTACTTGAAACAAAAAAATGCGCAGGGCTACGGGGATAGGGCGGGGGAGTAGGACTAGCTGGATTGCTCGGTCATAGAGCCGGTGCGAATGGCCTCCTTCCGTGCTGTAACCTATGATTCTAAGACAGATACAAAATATTTGTTTAACGTCTCTGCCATTTCCTTATTCCCTATTATAATTTCTCCCGTCTCAGCCTCTAAGGGACCCATGTTTACTTTCGCCACACTCTTCCTTTTTACATACTTGTAGAAGCTCTTACAATCTGTATTTACATTACTGACTCATACAGGAGAAACTGTGCCGAGCTTCAATATATTATTTAACTGTGAACTAATAGCTAGCAATTTTAACACCTTTACAACCATTTTCTTCAAAGCCAGCACGCAGTAACTGAGATTCACAAGCACCTTCATTCTTCACTTTGAACACAAAAAGTAGGCACTTTCTTCCCTTCCAGTTGCTGCCTTTTGTAAACTAAACAGGTTTTGTTACAGGGGTGTTAATACCACAGTATTTTTTTAAGGCCTGCTTTTAAAATAAATATTATGCCAGTCATGGGTAATGTGCACTGCCACAGCAGGAAGTTTTAGAGCATTTCCCAGTTTTATTTGGCCACTTAATTTTTTTTAATGTTATGCTGTATTAAAACCAGGATAAAATTTATTGCTGGCAGATGCCAATGACATCAATGCAACTTGTTGCAGTTTATGAGGAATTCAACTTGGGAAAGGCCAATTTTACTAAGCTGAGATGTGATTTAGCAAAAGTAGACTGGAAACAGCTACTTGAAAATAAATCAGTGTCAGAGCAATGGGAGACATTCAAGAAGGAGATAGTAGTGAGGTTTCAGAGCAAATATGTTCTCACAAAGAAAAAAGATGGGACACCCAAATCTAGAGTCCCCTGGATGTCAAGCAGCATACAGGATAGGATAAGGCAAAAAAGGAAAGCTTATGTCAGATACCGAGAGCTCAATACTGCAGAAAGCCTAGAGTACAGAAAGTGCAGGGGTGAAATTAAAAAGGAAATTAGGAAAGCAATGAGAAGGCATGAAAAAATATTGGCAAGTAAAACCAAGGAAAACCAAATGTGTTTTATAAATACATAAAGAGCAAGAGGATAACTAGGGAAAGAGTAGGGCCGATTAGAGACCAAAAAGGTAAACGGTGTGTGGAGGCAGAAGACGTGGGTATGGTTCTTAATGAATACTTTGCGTCTGTCTTCAAAAAAGGGGGAAGCGATGCAGACGTTGTAGTTAAGGAGAAGTGTGAAATATTGGATGGGATAAACATAGTGAGAGAGGAAATATTAGGGGGATTAGCATCCTTGATATTAGATAAATCACCAGGCCCGGATGAAATGTATCCCCGGCCATTAAGAGAAACAAGGGAGGAAATAGCAGAGGCGTTGACCATCATTTTCCAATCCTCTCTGGCTATAGGCCTGGTGCCGGAGGACTGCTAACGTTGTACCATTGTTTAAAAAGGGAGAAAGGGATAGTAATTACAGGCCAGTCAGCTTTTACTGGAAAAAATTCTGAGGGACAGTATTAATTGTCATTTAGAAAGGCATGGATTAATCAAGGACAGTCAGCATGGATTTGTTGAGGGAAGGTCGTGCCTGACTAATTTGACTGAATTTTTTGAGGAGGTAACAAGGAGGGTCGATGAGGGTAGCGCATTTGATGTAGTCCATGTGGATTTTAGCAAGACTTTTGGTAAGGTCCCACATGGCAGAACGGTCAAAAAAGTACAAGTCCATGGGATCCAAGGAATAGTTGGATCCAAAATTGGCTCAGTGACAAGAAGCAATGGGTCAACGGGTGTTTTTGTGACTGGAAGGCTTTTTCCAGTGGAGTCCCGCAGGCTCAGTACTAGGTCCCTTGCTTTTTGTGGTGTATATCAAATATTTAAGTTTAGGGGGCATGATTAAGAAGTTTGCAGATGATACAAAAACTGGCCGTGTGGTTGATAGTGAGGAAGAAAGCTGTAGACTGCAGGAAGATATCAATGGACTGGTCAGGTGGACACAAAAGTGGCAAATGGAATTCAATCCAGAGAAGTGTAATGCGTTTGGGGAGAGCAAACAAGGCAAGAGAATACACAATAAATGGTAGAATACTGAGAGGTGTAGAGGAACAGAGGGACTTTGGAATGCATGTCCACAGATCCCTGAAGGTAAGCAGGGCAAGTAGATAAGGTGGTTAAGAAGGCATACAGGATACTTTCCTTTATTAAGCAAGGCACAGAATACAAGAGCAGGGAGGTTATGCTGGAACTGTATAAAACACTAGATAGGCCACAGCTAGAGTACTGCATACAGTTCTGGTCACATTACAGGAAAGAGGGTGTACAGAGGTGATTTATGAGGATGTTGTCTGGACTGGAGAATTTTAGTTATGAGGAAAGATTGGATAGACTGGAGATGTTGTCTTTGGAACAGAGGATGCTGAGGGGCGATTTAATTGAGGTGTATAAAACTATGAAGGGCGTAGATAGGAAAGACCTATTTCCCTTAGCAGAGAGGTCAATAACCAGGGGGCATAGATTTAAAATAATTGGTAGAAGGATTAGAGGGGAGTTGAGGAGAATTTTTTTCACCCAGAGGATGGTGGGGGTCTGGAGCTCACTGCCTGAAAGGGTGGTAGAGGCAGAAACCCTCATGGTATTTAAAAAGCACTTGGATGTAACCTACAAGGCTACAGACCAAGAGCTGGAAAGTGGGATTAGGCTGGATGGCTCTTTTTCGGCCAGCACAGACACGATGGGCCGAACGGCCTCCTTCTGTGCCATAAATTTCTATGATTCTATGAGCAGGATAAAGATACTCTCGACACTTCAGCTCAAGACTAAACCCCTTCAAGGAACCTGTCAAAAGACATACATCATGAATCATTAGATAACATGTCACAAAAGGACCACGTTCTTTACCTTCTTGGCGATCCATCTTCATGTGGCTGAATAATCACCACTTTTACTGTCACGGATGTTCGTAAAAGGTCAATCATCTGCTCGTGGGTCAAGGTTGCCACGGCTACTTTGCAGATCTCAACTAGACGACTCCCTTGCCTCAGGCCAGCTTTCCATGCAAAGCCAAATGGCTCAACATCTGCCACGATACCTTCAAAGTTAACATGGAATCCTAGCTGTCCAAGGCCATTCCTTCTCAGAGTCATTTCTGTCGTTTCACAGCCCCTGGTCACTAACTGGATAAAAAGAATCACATTGTTAAGTAATTGTCCCTCGCTAATCATTTTTACATACGTAAGGAGATAACTCGAGTCAATGCACCCGAGCTCATTTGCTATCTTCAAAGCTGTTCATAATACACACCATCCCCAGAAGGGTGAAATGTGATCATCTTTGAAACTCAGAAATGGCCTGTAAAGTGACTGTACTAAGACGGTCTAGTCCTTGCCTTGTATGCACAGAACAGCACCGTTCTGCCTGCCAACTGCTCTTCCTCAAATTTCCATTCGATTCACCTGCACATACATTCATACCCTTCAAAATAACAAACATCTATCCCAATATCTGCCTCAGTGGCAATAAATAAAGGACTTTGATTTATATTCAGAATAGTTGATTTATATAGGCCATCTCCTAGACCTATTGTTCAGCATTTTCAAACGTAAGTGACTATAAGCCAGATTTTCAAAGCCTCGTACATTTACAGTGTAATTTATCTGCCACTCTCGCACATCTAGGAATGCCAACTCTGGATCGTATTCCGGGAGGTTTCGTCACTTGGCCTCCTACCTCCAACTGCCCCACCCCCACTGCTGGTTGCCCAATAAGTCAGGCCACGATTGGAGAGGTTCAACAGAGTTGCAGGTAAGATGGGCCGGACTTTGGGGGCAACAACACATTGAAGGGTTTGGGAGAGGAAAGGTAGGTTGGAGATGGGACAGTACTTTGCAAGGACAGGGGGGTCATGGGTAGGTTTTTTGTGGAGGGGTGATGACAGCAGTTTTGAAAGGGAGAGGGAACCGTTTACAACATGAGCTAGCTTAATAAACATCTACTAAGCTTTTCTTTGAGCTAAACTGAGTTCTATTGGACTTCTCCAAGCATGCCCTTTCTCCCCTGAAAGTATTCTGCTCCTTTGGCTCTATCTAATCAAAAACTGAGGCAATAACAATGCCTTTCTTATGTTTCGAGATCAAAAGTAAAATTCAGATAACTTGATCTGCAAATCCCTTCTTCCCCAAAATTTAACAGGAAATGTTGACATAGGAAATTACAATGGGAAACATTGACATAAAAAAGTGTGACCAAAAGTCATATCAACAGGAGTGAGGGTTTGTGGAAAGTAAGTATGTGCCCTATGCAAGAGTTTAAATATAATATACATGTTGATATACCACATGGAAGGCAGTGTGGTGGCATAAAATACTGGAAGACCACACTATGACAGTGGTGAGATGCAAGTTTAACCTCTCCCCTCCACCGTGCTCCTAATCTTAGTCATACTATTGTGTGAAGAAAGACCAGCCTCAAGAGTCAATTCTTGAGAACACTTTCGTGCACATCTGGCACACTGCAGCATTGATGAAGGGCCAGGGAGCTGATTGCCCAGCTGCTCGCACAGCTGTAAGTGGCCTGTGGCCAAGGAAATTCTAAAGAAAACAAAGGGATATCTTAGTCTCAAACACCAAAAAGGTCAGTTGTGAGTAGGTATCCACATCCAAATGCTATTTTACCTATTTAATGTATACACTTAAACATCGTTAGAACCATAATGAAGGTTCCAGCAAGTCTCAAGAAAATAGGTTTTATTCACTCAAAATTCTGAAAGGAATATTCTATAGGATAAGATACATTGCACGTTAGGACCATAGCTGATAGCCTGGGAGTAACACTGACGCACTGCCTGTACAATCTCGCACCTAATTTTAATCCTCAGTAACCAGCGTGAATTTAGGACCAATGCTTTGGATGTGTTTACAGACCCTATGTGGGCAATCCACAACTGCAGCCAAGCAAGTGGCAAACTCAATTTCCTGAATTTTTGTTTCACATTTAAGCAAACACATCTGTTATAAAGAAAATATTTCAGCTCACTTGCTTGATGAACTAAACATCCTCAAAAAAAGACGTCAAGCCCCATGGGATTCGCTGAAAAATGTCTGGTTTAAAACCAACCAAACAGATTTTAATTGGTGTCGCACTGTAGGTGTTCTGCAAAGATAACCTTGTAGAGCTTCACTGTAATGGAAGCAGGCAAGTATATGTTGAAGTGCTGTGAATTCAAATATCTTAGTGTGTTCCTTACCTATCTCACTGCATTATGTACTGAGCAAGTGTGTCTACAGTTCGTTCTCTATGTGTGATTACCATTGCATTGCTCACTATGTCCTGCGCTGAAGAGATTTCACATTTAAACAAAACATTTTATCCAATGTCGTCAGCAGGATTCTAGCAGACAAAAGGACACTGCAAGGATGAAGTCAGTTTGGTACACCTGCAGCTTTCCTGCTGTTCCCTGCCCACATTCAGTGCCGGGCGGGATTACATTGCCAGCTAATGCATGCCCATATGTGGCAGAAAATGACAGATTTCCAAAAGGCTGTTTACACCAGCTTGATTCATTACTGGCTTGGATCGGAGCAAAGCACATTGAACCATTAACTTTGGCAACGGCCATGCCAATCACAAGACCTGTCTACGGCAACAGTATAAATGGGGCAAAAAGATTAATGTTCTGAATTCTCCATTCAGGTCTGTGCTCCAGAGGGGGAAGAGAAACAAAATGATCTAATTGGCAGATTACGGAATGTTGAAATGCTGGATAAATGGCCATTTATAGATTATGAAGTAGAAACGTACAGCTAAGCAGAAACTGACTGGTTGGCTTCTCTTTCAGACAGACTCATGCTGCATGAAAAGGTGGCATCTGAAAAATAACCTAGCAGCTGCTGTAATACCAGCAAGATAAAGGAGTCCTCACTCATCACCACGGAGCCTGATGCTGCCATGGTTACCATACTTACACTTGATAGGCAGTCGTCCCAAGAAAAGATTGAGCCGTCAAAAATAGTGTGACCCAGGGCATTGTGCAATACCGACAGCTTCAGAAATTATATTTAAGGGCCACATCCTAAATTAAACTGCACTAAAATTATAATTAACAAAGAATTATGTTAGTATGTGCACTGTTCTTTGTAGGGCTGTTTGAATTTTCAGTATCAGTGGGGATGAGAGTGGTGTTCAGGCTGACAGTATTACCAGAGGGTGAGCTAGAGACAGAGGAGTGGCTCAGACAGAGGAGACAAGAGCATAACGTAGAACTGAGAAATGGACTGCCAGGAACAGCATGGGGTTTGTTTGTGCACAAGGATCAAATGGCTTGCTGAAACTTTCAATATTGTTCAGTCTTTTTACTGCAGTGTTTCTATCTCAGTCTTGTTCTGATCCGGGCCACTCTCATAGGGTTTTCTAGTTTTACTGCATGTGCATTTCTTCGTTTTCCACTGATTTAACCTGTGGTGTTACTTGGAGCCGCCCAAATTATACATGCCAGTGTCTGCAATCAGACTGTACAGTATGTATATTAGGGGCTGGGAGTGGGGGTGGGGGGGAAGGAAGAGAAACTGGGTAGCACAATGGGTTAGACACTGGCCTTCCACCTCCTGGATCGGTTTCAAATCCCACTGAGACTGTTGGGATAAAAGTTTCCTCTGTCTGTTGGCTGCATCAGTCCTGTGTGAAATGAGCTCAGGCAGTCTCAATCTATGAGTGGTCATGGGCTTACAGCACAAAACTGCCCTAATTCGGCACGAAGGGATGATTCTATTCTGACAGGCCCAAGCACGGTTAGTGTAGAAAACAGAAAACTATATCGCATTGAGGGCGCTCTTCTGAGTTTGGAACTGAGACAGAGGAGGGAGTTTTACTTTGCATGTGGCTGTGCTACACCTGACCTGGGAGTGCTCAATACTGATGCTTAGTCCTTGAAATTGAATCCTCCAGCACTGACATCTACCATCATAATGCACGCAACAAACTAAAACTAAAACTAAAATATAAGGGCATACCCAAGCAAGTGATGAGTTCATTGCTCACAATAAAAGTAAATTCACTTCTGCTAATTAATAACAGTGCACAGAATGAATGTACAGCCCAGAACCAATGAGGTGTAGTGAGCCTTCACTTTGTGCCCACTTCCACATTTACATAGTTACTCACAGATTCAAGTGTGTAATTTACTGGACACTAAATGGTATCTGGGAATAACATTAGTGTGAAACTGTTCAAATTCTGCAGGAACCTATTCCAGAACCAATTTCCATTTTCAGCACTCTGTTACATTGATACAATATAATCACTGCACAGTTGCGATAAATCATTCTGGAAATGTCATTTTAATTCATGGTAAAGCTTGAAAGAGGTGCAGATCAGCTATGATCTAACTGAATGGCGGAAAAGGCTCGAGGCGCTGAATGGCCTTCTCCTGTTCCTACATTCTTCCTAGGTAGCTTCAGATGACAAACAATATTTAAATACTGACATGGCAAAAAATCTTTTAGCCCTCATACAGAATCCTTGGTTTTGTATCTAGAGTAATAGGATGCTAAGCAAGGAGGTGATGTTGAACTTGTACAAGATTTTGAGCTCCAGTTGGAGTATTGTGCACAGTTTTGGTACTCCACTATAGGAAGCACATGGGAAAGGTGCAGGGTAGATTCAACCAGCTGTTGCCAGGAATGAGGAGTTACGGTGATAACAAGAGACTTGCGAAGTTGGTGGATTTTTTTCCACTAAAGCAGAGAAGGTTAAGATCCTGATTGAGGTGTTCAAGATTATGAAGGGCAATGATAAGGTAAACATAGTGATAGATTGGTTCCATTGATTGGCAAAACATTAATGAGGGGGAACAAATTTAAGATCAAGAAAAGAATTAAAGGGGAAGTTAGAAAAAATGTCTTTACACAGAGAATAGTCAGAATGTGGAATTCTCTGCCACAAACAGGGGCCTAAGGAGAGTCCAGAAATCCTTTTAAAAGGGAATTAGATAGTTTCTTGAAAAAGAGGAATATTAAACAACATGGGGGTGAGCAGGAGAGTGGGATTAGACCAGGTGGTTTGTGTGGAGAAATACACGAGTTAAGACTGGATGGGGTGAAGGGCCCGTTTCTGTGCTGTAACATTTTGTGCTTCTAGGGAACTTCGATATAAACCTGGGAAACAAGCCAGGTGTAAAGGGTACAAGGGGTAATAAGACGACTACTTGGTTTATAGTCGGAATGTGAATTTAATCTTAAAGCAGCATTTTATTTTTGAGGATTTTTTGCACCAAATTTTGAAATATAATTTTTTTTGGTTTATTCAGAGAGAACTGTGCATTTCGAATTGCTCTACAATGCCACGTGTTTCGCCATCCACACTCCTTCCTTTATCACAGGCTGCCAGCAAGATTCTTCCCTCGCAGTCACTTCCTTCTATCATCTCGTATATGCTATTGCAACTGACCACAAGATCGCCCTCCCATGGTTCCGGAAGTCTGTCACGTCATCAACTGAGCCGGCAGAGCAAAAGTTAAATGTGTTCTGTTATAGACACCTACTTTATATCGCCCTTTAGCACTAGAAAAATGAACCTCGAGTCAACAGTGGATGAAACCTCCTGTCTGTTGAAATTAAAGAAACATGACCAACTCTACAAAGCCTGTAAGAAGGAAGGTGAGGGGAACCATTGTGAGGAATACAGCACTAACGGGCTGGGCTTCCGGCAGGCCAATAATTAAAATCTACCCCTTGGACTTTTCCACCTTGAATGGGAGTACACCTTAAAAAGGTGCACAAGATACTATTTCAAGTTAAACTGCGACTGCAGGTACAAACTGGTAAAAGGTAAATTCAGGTCTGATGTCAGTGAGCACTTCTCTGCAGAGTGACGAAAGCCCTGGAATGGTCCTCTGGGTAGGGTGGTGAAGGTAGTTAGATGCTGCGATGGTTGGGGAAGGGCAGGTGAAGAGAGGTGAGAATCCAAAGTTCCTATGGAAGGATGGGCCAAATGGTCTCACTCATCTGTACTAATCTGTGTATTTCCCATTTAGGACTGTTTCACAATAGGTCAGTTAGCCTCTACACCAGTAACATTAAATATCTTAACACTGCACAAAAAGACAACTTAACAAAACTTCCCTGTAAGCAATGTGTTACATACATAGGCTGACACTTCAGTGCAGTATTAAGGGTGCACTACAATGTCGGAGGTGGTGTCTTTCGGATGAGACACTACTAACCGAGGCCCCGTCTGCCCTCTCAGGTAGATATAAAAGATCCCATGGCACTATTCGACGAAGAGCAGGGTAGTTCTCCCCAGTGACCCGGCCAATATTTATCTGTCAACCAATACCTAAAACAGATTATCTGGTCATATCTCATTGCTGTTTGTGGGAGCTTGCTGTGCACGAATTGGCTGCCGCGTTTCCTACATTACAACGGTGACTACGCTTCATAAAGTACTTCATTGGCTGTGAAGCCCTTAGGAACATCTGGAGGTCACAAAAGGCACTATATAAATGCAAGTTCTTTCTTTTTCTTTACAAGACACTTATGTTGGCTAGTTATTTACCCAATGTCACTGAATAGTTAATTTCTCTAAACCAGTGGCCATCATTTATTCTACAATCCACAAAGGACAGATATTTATTTTCTCTGAAATCAGTTATTTTTCAATCGATTTCTCAATGACATCGTGAGCTAGTTCAATTCCCTTCTATAAACATTCCAGTGCACAAGCTCAGCTTATCACTTTACCCAACAAACTGCAGAAGCCATGTCTCAGCTGACAAGTAGCAGCACAGTTGAAAATACATTTAAAAATAGAGCAGACAAAGCTTTAGCCATTTGACAGATTATTCTATAATCTATAGCAGAGAAACAACATAGCAGGAAGGAGTTCAAGGTTGTAATCTGATCTCAGATGCAGAGATCAAATCAGCAACAACTGCGATTTTACTTTTGCAACTGATGCCGTCGTCTGGAGCCCTCGTTAAAACTCCAACCTTATAACTGCTGCGTGACCTGTTATTCTCCATGCAATATTACAGCGCTTTGTAATTGGTATCAACAGCCTGAAATATTAAAGTTTTTATTCACTGACTATCCCTCTGCTGATGTATTTCCAGATATCTGAAATGTTGTAGTTAACTGGTCAATGTCAACAACAATCTACATGCAACACGGAGTATACAACCCAGACTGTCAGCTAAGATCAGGCATTGGGAATGCATGGCCTCTAATCTAGCTAATCGTTCCCCATTTTCCTGACAAGGTTAACAAGTAGAACCATTACTCAGTTCTCAGATGTATTAAGAGCAGCTGATGGAAGGACATCACAACTCTTCTTGGGAGCAATGCTTGTATTTGGGTTAAATAAAAATAAAAACATGTTTGACCACAAAACAATCACCAACAAGAGCCTGGAATTTAAACTGGGACTCAATGGCACACCACTTACTTCACACCTCAATACCTGCACTTTCAAATCTCAAGGGTAATCAGGTTCAAGGCTTTTACTTGTGAAGAGGTTTAATACTCAGGTGATTCACAGTTTGACATCAGGAGAAAGCAATGTTATGTACTTCAGAACACTTATGGATAGAATACTTTCAGCTTTCACTGTCAAATATGGGTAAGTGAACCTGCTGTGAAAACGCCAATTAAGTGAGGGACGGGTCTGATTAAATTCATGCTGGGTTGCAGTTTCTGATCACTTAAGTGGTCTGCACACAGTGTTCAGCTCAGGGCCATCATTAATGGGACAAATACTTACCCATGAATACTTTCAAGAATGAAGCAGCAATAGAATCTTGTCCTATTGCAGCTGCCATCAGCCTCCCGGAGAAGGAAGAAGGCAAATGGGACGCTGGAAAAAGCTGATTGCACCCATGTATCTGAGGTCACGAAGAGGTCGCCCGTGTCTCCAAGGCCCCTTCATTCCTCCCCGAGAGGTTTGCCCTACACTTCAAGTGGCTGCTGAGTGAGTCAGGCCAGGATCAGGTGAGAGTTAGACCAAGGATGTAGGAAGCTTGCGAGTCTCACACTGTAAATTCTCCCCCACACATGCAAGGCATTTCACAGACTCTGAGTTCAAATAAAACTTGGAATCTCAGTACCAGTACTGAAGCAGTTGGCTCCAGCTGAGTTTGTTAGTTTATAACTGAGTGACTGGATATAGCATTACACAGAGAAAACAGATAGAACAAATCCTAATTCAATCATGGCTCACGCCAACTGATCATGGAGCCGAGGAAATACACTACAGGCAAACAACATAATTGAAGGAGAACAAAGGATAAGAAACTGGTGTAGTGTAGAACATCTTAATAGACGACTAAAATCGTGTCTGTAACAGATATCCTCGAGACTGTAGCTTGGTCCCACGGGTGCTGGCTAACCTTAAGTGCTTCACCAATGTGGGCCGAGACAGCGAGAGCCAGGTGGGTGTTTGACTGGCGGGGTAGGTCACACTTTGGGGTTTTTGATTATTTTGTCATGGAAGGGTCATGGTACAATTTATACTAAAAGTAACATTTCAGGTTGGATTTATCTCTCGGGGGTCAGATTCACAAGACAGCCGTGTGCTGAAAATGTGGATCACAAGTCAAATCAAGCATCTCTCCAGATTGCTTGAAACAATGAAAGTTTGTTTTAAAAAAATCTTCACACACTAGAGACTGGAAAGTCTTTTCCTCTTTAGCTCTGTAGTGACCAGTTTCAAGGTGCTGGCACCTGGGGCCGGGGTGGGGGGGGGAAGGACGGTGAGCACGGGTGGAGAGCAGTAGCTGGCAGCCCTGCTGACCAATCCCCAGACAGGACAGGGAAAGGGTCAGAGGTCAGGTGCTAGTGTCCGGTCCAGGAGGAAGTGAACAGAGAGAAACACACGGTATGGCGTTCTGTTCAGTTGAGGGCTGGGGAGGGAGCCCAACCTAATGAGAGAAAGCCCTATCAACTTAAGTTCAAAGTCAGTCAGATTCACAGGGGTAACAGACCAGAAAGGAGTTATTTAGCTTGCTCACTGGGATAGTGTAGATACTTAGTTTTTTTTCCCTATATCACAAGGAGGAACTGAATTAAGGCAAGATTTGCTACAACTGTTACTCTGTACATTTACACCCTGACTAAAATAAAGCAGCTTGATGATTCGTATTTGGCCTAGTCTCCCTGTTGGTCCGCCTCCCGGGAATTAGAAGTTCACGTGGACACGTGTGAGGTTACAGCATCCAGTTCATATAAAATGAAGGCTTTGTTGCTACTGCTCCCTGGGTTTTTTTTTCAAATTTGTCTTTGGAAAGTTGGCATGTCTGCATTTATTGTCCACCCTTAGTTCCCAACAGAGCAACTTGCTCGGCCACTTCAGAGGGCATGAAGAATGAAGAGCAGAGAAACCATACGTCACTTTTACTGAGGCCTTGAAAGGCTTCCGACAGTTGTTCTGTTTTTGTGCACACATCATTGTGTCTGTAACAGAGGCTGACAACTATTATATCTCACAACAGTACACTGATGAAATCTGGCAGTGTTAGACAATCACAGAAACTGACTTGGTATCACATTTGATGCCACTCCAATGTCGAGGGAATGTGAAAAGCAGTTCCCAGTGCTATAGGTGCAGCTTAAGCCCATGTGGAACAGCCCTTTTAGTAATGTGCAGCCATCACCATGATACAGCCTGCAAGAGTTCAGTGCAGTGTCTGAGAGCAGGCAGACTGACTTCTCAGCTCTCCCACACAGGTCATCAATATGTTTCTGGTACTGCTGGTCTTGATATACTGTCCTCCGATCCACAGCCAGATCTTGTATGTTCACGGTTGCTTTTCAACACAATACTGAGGGAGTGCTGCAGAGGTGCTGTGTTGCGACAAGATGTTAAACGGAGGTCCCCTCTGCCTGCTCAGGTCGATGTAAATGACCCCATGGCACTTTTCTTTTGAAGAGGAAGAGAGCTCTCCTGATGTCCTGACCAACATTCATCCTCAACCAACATCACCTAAACAAATTAACTGGTCATTCATCTGTTTGCTGTTTATGGGATCTTATTGGGCACAAATGGATATGTTTGCCGTAAAATACTTTTAAAGTAATTCCTACATTACAGCGACTACACTTCAAAAGTACTTAATTGGTTATAAAGCACTTTGGGATGTCCTGAGGTCATGAACGGTGCTATATAAATGCAAGTCTTTCTTTCCTCTTTCATTGCCTGTGCAGAACTTTGGGACATCCTGAGAATGTTAATGGTGCTATATAAATGCAAATTTGTTGTTCTTCCTCTCTAAGTTCACATTGATGACTCTGTAGCACATGCAAGAACTTTGCAGACACACAGTTCCCCACTGTTGGCAGATCCATCCAGAACAGGCCAGATTCAGCACACCAGAGGCTGGTACATATTACTACATCGACTCAAAATGGGGCAATTATTATGCAGTTAGTTACACCCACACGAACCAGCACTCTGTCCTGGATTGTCAGTAATGATTGTGTCTTTTTTTCTCAACCTATAATCCAGAAATGGATTTGTTTGGAGCAGGTTTCTGCTCTTTTCCTATATCTGTAATACTACTTTTATGTTAAGTATTTTTTCTGAGGGTCCTTTAATTTCTACTTGGAAAATATGTAGTCCCTAAATCACTTCAGTGATTTAGATTAGATTAAACCCTAACACAGTAAACACTGACTGTAATAGCCCTGGGCGATAAAAGTGATTAGGTTTGTTAGAGTGGTACAAACAGCTCTCCAGTGAATTTCAGAAAGAATGCTAGAATTTCCATTTATATAGCGCCTTTGACGACTTCAGGACATCCCAAATCGTTTTACAGCAAATTAAGTACTTTTTGAAGTGTAGTCACTGTTGTAATGTAGGAAATGCGGCAGTCAAAATTGCACAGCAAGATCCCACAAACAGCAATAAGATAATCTCCAGATAATCTGTTTTAATGATGTTGGTTAGAATCATAGAAGTTTACAACATGGAAACAGGCCCTTCGGCCCAACATGTCCATGTCGCCAGTTTATACCACTAAGCTAGTTCCAATTTCCTGCACTTGGCCCATATCCCTCTATACCCATCTTACCCATGTAACTGTCCAAATGCTTTTTAAAAGACAAAATTGTACCCGCCTCTACTACTGCCTCTGGCAGCTCGTTCCAGACACTCACCACCCTTTGAGTGAAAAAATTGCCCCTCTGGACCCTTTTGTATCTCTCCCCTCTCACCTTAAATCTATGCCCCCTCGTTATAGACTCCCCTACCTTTGGGAAAAGATTTTGACTATCTACCTTATCTATGCCCCTCATTATTTTATAGACTTCTATAAGATCACCCCTTAACCTCCTACTCTCCAGGGAAAAAAGTCCCAGTCTGTCTAACCTCTCCCTATAAATCAAACCATCAAGTCCCGGTAGCATCCTCGTAAATCTTTTCTGCACTCTTTCTAGTTTAATAATATCCTTTCTATAATAGGGTGACCAGAACTGTACACAGTATTCCAAGTGTGGCCTTACTAATGTCTTGTACAACTTCAACAAGAGATAAATATTGGCCAGGACACCGGGGAGAACTCTCCTGTTCTTCTTCCAATAATGCCGTGGGGTCCCTTCAGTCCACCTGAGGGCCTTGGTTTAATGTCTCATCTGAAAGACAGCACCTCCGACAGTGCAGCACTCCCTCAGTAGTGGCACTGAGGTACCAGCCTGGATTATGTGCTCAAGTGTCCCAAGTAGGATAGGAAATCCTCTACAAAATAAAAGGTTCTGTGCATCATTTATAAGTAAGTTCCTAATGCAATCTGGTCCAATTCCATGTTTTCCATCTACCCCAAGAAGTCTTTTGGCAATGAAAAAATATCACTGTCATCAAATGAACCAATTTGTGCCAACTGTGCAGCTGGAACAGATAAACTGTGTGCCATTCTTGTATACAATAGTGGAGTTCACCAGATCTAACTTCCCATGGTCTCTCCAGTTGGGCAGCTTATTTCTATTTTTGTTGTTCATACTGTACCAGTACGAAATTTTCTTTCTATCCAAAAAGGCAGATAAAGCCAGCCTGTTAGAAAATATACCGCTGAATGGTGCAGATTTGGTACTTGCGGTATAAACAGTTTAGTTAAAGTGAGATGCAAAAATGAATCCAACTCGTGATTATGGGATGCACCTTTTATTGATGTTTCCGCACATTCATTCCAAACTTAGTTGGAAATGCAAACTGAAAGTGGAAAAAGAGCCGTCAATTTCTGTACTAATACGAGAAGCTAAAATGCTCAATTTGAAAGGCATTTCTTTTAGAAAACGGCTCCACTGCTTCCCATCAG
Source organism: Heptranchias perlo (assembly GCF_035084215.1). NCBI lineage: Eukaryota > Metazoa > Chordata > Chondrichthyes > Hexanchiformes > Hexanchidae > Heptranchias > Heptranchias perlo. The sequence continues at coordinate 24,670,565 of NC_090329.1, forward strand.
CAGTAGATTAAAATAACATTAATCCCATAAACACCCAGCCATCTATATTCAGCGCAATAGTACAGGGTTTACTAGTCAAACAACCCCTCCCCATCCTGAACTTTATCATTTTACTGCAGTTTCAGAATATTAGTTTAGAAAACTCTAAAATTGCAATCACATTTCCAGTATAATGTAGAACGGGAAATGTTCATGGTAAAACTATTTGTGATTTGAACCAGAGCAATTGACCTTTTTGGTCTTATGCAGACGATTCTGGAGTTATGACTCAAATGTCTCTTCCCCGAGGGCTACAGAACAAGATTCTGTTCACCAACTCAACAACATACTTTCCCCAGAGGGAGGGGCTACAGAGAAGATGGATGTACACCAGCAGCTGCTGCAGGCTACAACAGTAACCAAACACCCACAGAAAAAGGATAGCCTTGTACAGCCCTGCGCCACTAACTCTACCACCTCAGCCCATCCCTACCCACTCTGATCCCAAAGTGTGTCAAACTGCTGTTCCAATATGTGCAACCATGAAAATAGACTTGTGTTATAGGCCTGGTGAGCAGAGTCTCCTGGAAGAGGCACATTTGCCCATGTGCTCCTGTGAATGCCATGAAAAAAAAGGTACAACTGAAAACAAACTAAAGGAGTTGATTGTTTTTGGACTTTCCTCTCAATCCCAGTCATGGATCCATGTAGCAGGCGCACTCACTTAATTTTTGAGATTCTATTTGACTGCACGAGCTAGCAAACCTCACATCTTCATGGCGCCTTGCATTACAGCGTTTACTCCACCTTCCAGAAAGGACTAACTTCCAAACAAGATTCTCAAATTGATAACCTGGCACAAATCATTTTTTTATTATGTGGCTCAATAATCAAATTCAGAACAAAACTGGATGTGAGGGAAGGTATCAGCATAGGAAGAGGCCATTCAGCCCATCACACTGGTGCTGGGTCTCTGAAACAGTTATCCACTTTGACCCATTCCTCTGCCCTTTCCTCAGCCTTTAAATTGTTCTTTCCCCAATATTAATCCACTTTTCCTTAAACTCTATTGTGGATTCTGCTTTCCCCCAGTGTTTTTGATAAGACATTCAGCTACTTAGGGGTTCAGGTACATAGATCATTGAAGTGTCATGAACAGGTGCAGAAAATAATCAAGGCGGCTAATGGAATGCTGGCCTTTATATCTAGAGGACTAGAGTACAAGGGGGCAGAAGTTATGCTGCAGCTATACAAAACCCTGGTTAGACTGCACCTGGAGTACTGTGAGCAGTTCTGGGCACCGCACCTTCGGAAGGACATATTGGCTTTGGAGGGAGTGCAGCGTAGGTTTACTAGAATGATACCCGGACTTCAAGGGTTAAGTTACGAGAAGAGATTACACAAATTGGGGTTGTAGTCTCTGGAGTTTAGAAGGTTATGAGGTGATCTGATCGAAGTTTAAGATATTAAGGGGAACTGATAGGGTGGATAGAGAGAAACTATTTCCGCTGGTTGGGGATTCTAGGAGTAGGGGGCAGAGTCTAAAAATTAGAGCCAGACCTTTCAGGAGCGAGATTAGAAAACATTTCTACACACAAAGGGTGGCAGAAGTTTGGAACACTCTTCTGCAAATGGCAATTGATACTAGCTCAATTGCTAAATTTAAATGCGAGATAGATAGCTTTTTGGCAACCAAAGGTATTAAGGGATATGGGCCAAAGGCAGGTACATGGAGTTCGATCACAGATCAGCCATGATCTTATCAAATGGCGGAGCAGGCATGAGGGAGCTGAATGGCCTACTCCTGTTCCTATGTACCAACAACCCTCTGCAGAAAAAGTTTCTCTTCACCTCTCCTTTTGCTCTTTGGTGATCTTAAATTGATGCCTCTAATTACTGACTTACTAACCGGTGGAGATAGTTTTTTCCTGGGATAGGCTCCCCTATAAAAAATTCCAAATGCTACATTCTGGTTAATTTTAAACATATCGATACTTAATAATTGATGGATATTTTATTCTGCTCCAGTTTTCTCCCCCATTGCCCAAGTACTCCTCACGGCCTTCCGCCCTCCAAACTGCTGCAACTGACTTCTCCTCTTCCCCCTCAGGTGCTATTGCTGACCTCTTCTCTACCACCCTCCCCACAAGTGTTATTGCTTTTGGCTTCTGACCGCTCTGCCCTGCCCTGCACTGCCCCCTCCCAACTTCTGATCCTGACATCTCCTTTCCCTCCAACCTTTCCAGAAGCACCATTCTGACTTTCCCTCCCACTCCAAGGCAGCGTTTGATGCCGCAACCAAACTCCTAACTGCTGTGATTAACTACGCTGTACACATGGTGAGCAGGAATTCCTAGTCATGCAAGAATTCTACCCCCCCCCCCCCCCCCCCACTGCACAGCGCCCACAAACACAGTGGGAGTGCCAGTAGGTAGGATCTTGGGAGCAGCACATGGGTGAGGGACCTGGTCTCCAAAATACTGACTGTCCCATGTCAAACGTGAACGGCCTGTTTGTAAAGGAAAGAAAGGACTTGTATTTATATAATGCCTTTCACATTGTCAGGATATCCTAAAGCAACTCATAGCTACTGAATTGTCTTGCGTGTGTTTTAAAGCTTTCAATAAAATTTTTACTTGAAGGCGACAGTCGGTTTCAAAAGCCTGGGTTTTGACTGGACACATTTAAAATTACATAAACAATGAACTTCCAGTGTTCTGTAAGGTCATTTTCATTTATTTACGGAAACTTGTGTTCGTTAAAGACTATATAAAAGTCAGTTAACTCCAATGGTGCATTTCTGGTACAATCTGGGAGAGCATACAGGAAATTGCAATCCCCAGGCCATAATTTTCCATCCACTAATTTTAACAAGCAGACCGTTTATGCTGAAACAATAAGATCAGTGGCTGATTGGGAAAGTGGCAAGGGGATACCCGACATGTAAGGGTTTGCCATCTGATAATTTGAACGGGGACAATGGCATTTTGGGTTCCATATCCGATAAGAGTGAGACCCTGATCCCTGCAATATTGCCAGATCTCAGCAAACTCCATATGCTTCAAAATCCTCTCCCAAGTCCTGATTGACCCCAGCACCTCGCTCATTAGACATCCTCCATTTGTAAATCCCATAACCCTGCTCAGTGCTCACATAACCCTAGGCTTCAATCCCAGTGCTCCCTGATCCCAAACCTTGAGAACTCATTGCAGAAACTCTCCAATGTCCCCACATAGCAGGATCCTTCTGCCAGTGAGGATCTTCACAAAGTTTTCTTGCTTTTCTCTGGTTATTTACCTCCATCAGGATAGTTAATGGTAGGACAAACTGTATATTTTAAAAATTGATACTTTTTTTCCACCTAGTCTGATTATGTAGTTATACACAAGAATAGGAGAAACTTTAGGAGCAGGAAAAGGTCAATAAATCTTTGTCCATCTATGGATAGGTGAACCCCACCCAACTGCTTTCTCACCATCTCTCAATCCTTTCTCGCTCCAGAAATATATTCAATTATATCTTGAATCTAACCTACACAATCTACTTCAAAGGCCTCCACTGATAATTTATGCCACAAATCCATTACTCTTTGATGAAAAAGTTCTGCCTGATTTCCCTCTTACTCCTGATTTCCTAATTTCTAACTTGTGTCCCCTGGGATTGGAACTTTTCATCCTAGTGAACAATTTTGGAAATTACTTTTGTAATCTTGAAACTTCAATTAGATCACCTGGAAGTCTCTTGTTTCAAAAAGAAAACAAGCCAAAACTCCTTATCCTTTCCTCATAACTTAAATTCCTGGTGATCAGAATCACCATGGCCCAACTTCTGTATCCTCTTAAGGGTAATAAGGTATGAAAGCGGAGAAAAAGGGATTAATGAAGAAAATAAACCTATAATGAACCATGTACAACATTACCACGAAGTGAACTGATCTACAAGAAGTATTAGCTTTTTAAGGGTTGACACTGTTCATACTTAATCAGACTGCTCTCATGCTAAAAGAACATGCATAAAACCAACACCTTCACTGTGTGCTTGAGGACCCCAGTATTAATATTAATTTATGATAAATATTACCAAGTTATGACATGGCAAACGTTTATTTCCTTTTCTTAGCAAGAAGCATTTATGCAGGAAAGCATTGAATTTTCTTTAAATTTAATCTTACACCTACTACTGATGAACAATAGTCTGCGCTGGATGGGAGAGGGGGAGCAGTGATCAACAGCCATTTGAGGAATGGAGCACTAGAAGAACTGGAAGTAAGATAAAGTTAAAATTAATCACGACATAAAATGAAGTGTAGCTGCCAATTACAGGCTTCAGATCATTTATACATGTGCCATCGTTCCTACTAAGCAATAAGAACCATGCCAATTCTAGGCCTTAGATTTCACTCACTACAGGTGATTGGGTGGCTCGGAGCATAAAATAGGCACTAGTCCCACCCTGCTGAAAACCCGCCCATGCCAACATTTTCCAGTGGTGGGGGTGGGGAACAGAAGAGAGGAAGGGGGAGAAACACCTGCCACTAACAGGCTTCATTTGAAGGTTTTTTGGGAGCGTGTCTGTCACGTACAACATTTCCTGGCCTTCTGGTGGTGTGGGACGTCCCCCATTTGATATGGGCAACGATGCGTATACTCAAAATAATGGAAAGGACGCAGTACTAAGATGGGAAGTCTATTTTAGCCATTTCTTAACCACCTGTCTTCATTTATTTTTATTTTCTCACTGTTGGCACTTCATGAGCGTTTGTCCCAATTGCTGTAAACTATTTATTCTTTTGCCCCCAGAACCATTATTGGCATCAATAGGTTTCCCAATGGAAATCCCTTTATCTGATATGTTTGGAAGAGAAGGAGGCCCTACAGAGGGTGCCAAGGTCAGGCTGCACAGGACATGTTTTGTGCCCACCCACTGGTGCCCACAACTGCATCCGCAGACAGAGGTGAACATATTGAACTTTGGCAGACCATGAGTGCTAGCAAAGGCTGAAACAGCAGACCCAAGGGCACAATTAACGTGTGAATGCCTAACCATGTTGTATGTTTTCAGTGGCACTAAATGAAAGCAGGCATGCCAGTGTAGCCTGATTAGCAGCACCCCAGATGCCACCAACCATTTCTACAGGTCCTGACACTCCCAACTGACAAGAACAACTTGCATTTATATCGCACTTTTCCTACATTCCTAACATAGGGAAACATCCCACGGTGTTTCACAGAGGTAAATGGACACCAAGCCAAGGGAGAAGATATTCGGACCAGTGGCCCATTTTATCATCTTGTGGTTAAGTACTAAGTGGAAAAGAAAAGGTTAATGCTGAACATTACTTCCAGTTAAACCACTCCAGGCACTTATGCATAAAATCTAGGCTGACACTTCAGTGCAGGATGGAGGAAGCGAAGCACTGTCAGAGGTGCTGTCTTTCAGTTGAGACATTAAACAAAGGTCCCATCTACCCTCTCAGTTGGAAGTAAAAGATCCCACGGCGCTATTTCTTAGACGAGCAGGGAAGTTCTCCCTGGTGTCCTGGCCAATATTTATCCCTCAACCAACATCACTAAAACAGATTATCTGGTCATTATCTCATTGCTGTTTGTGGGACCTTGCTGTGTGCAAATGGGCTGCAGTGTTTCCTACAATACAATAGTGACTACATTTCAAAAGTACCTCATTGGCTGTAAAGTGCTTTTGGATATCCTGAGGTCGTGAAAGGCGCTATATAAATGCAAGTTCGTTCTTTATTTCTAACTGCAGAGTGAACAGCACCTGGAAAAGTCTTTCAGCTTGGGTAGTGGAGGGAAAAAAAATTAGAAATCATTCAGTAGGTAACTAGATGCTGCAATGCAGGGGTGGGGGGGAAAGTCAGAAGGGCTCCTTTATCTGTATTATCTCGGTAACTGTAAGAAAAATTTCCTTTATAAAAAATGCCATGATATACACTGGCATTCAGAACAATTGCGCAATTTGCAGTCAGACTGATTATTGGATAATTTTCAAAAACATTACGTAAATGATTGTAAGGCTTATGAGTGGAGCCATAATCATTGCAAAGCAGCAAAATAATTGTACATCCACTTTCAATGAGAGCTGAAATGTGCTATACTCAATGTCAAGGACAACTAAAAAACACATTCAAATGGATTTGCTTCGCTGGGAGCCAAGAAAAGCAATTTATACAGATTATTAGAGAATTGTTTTTCTTTCATTTAAAATGGCTGGAACATTAAAAAAGATTTTAAACAACTTGTTGCAGTCAGACTTTATTACACATATCACCGATAGGTACATATTTGAGTGTACACACAGTTCAGCTGCGACTTTTTAAAAAAAAAACACGAGATATCAAAGCTAGTTCAGGGCCCGGGGCACGTGCAAGGCACGGAGGTCAGCGCACGGACACGTGCGCATTGCGCGGCGGTGAGCGCAATGACACGTGCGCATTGCGCGGCGGTCAGCGCAATGACACGTGCGCATTGCGCGGCGGTCAGCGCAATGACACGTGCGCATTGCGCGGCGGTCAGCGCAATGACACGTGCGCATTGCGCGGCGGTCAGCGCAATGACACGTGCGCATTGCGCGGCGGTCAGCGCAATGACACGTGCACATTGCGCGGAGGTCAGCGCAATGACATGTACATCGCATGATGATCAGTGTAATGACATATGTACAATGCATGGAGGTCAGTGTAATGACACATGTACATCGTATGGAGATCAGTGTAATGGTACATTCACAATGCAGTTTCTTGATGTGCTCTCAGCTGAGGCTGAGCAGATTCCCGATATATGCTCCTGACCTGTAGTAGCGGTGCAGAAGTGGAAACATTTGGTCTTTAATGCACATTAGTGAGTTTGCTGACTTCTGCAGACTTTTACACAACTTTCCATAAGCAAATATAAAGAACCTCATAAAATGTTCAAAAGTCCATTGTTTACTCTAAAATGGCTCACAGATTTTTTAACTGAATATATAATAAAAATAAAGCGATAATTGACTAAAAAAATTCCATTCTGGATAAACAGCCTTTGATTTCCTTTGCAACCATCAACAAAGAAACCATGAACACAGCTGTTGCCTCTCACAGCATTTCATAACAATATCATCACTTGTCTGAAATAAAGCTTTGAGAATTAAATCTCCAGCTTCCTTCAAGGCCTTGGGAAAAATTCACATCTCTGAACTCCTCCCAGGATGAGGGACACACCGCTTTACCCTTCAGCTTCTGGTGATGCTTAGCTTGTTCACTGGGAAATTCTGCTAACTGCACATGCTCAAGATGCAGAGATGTGGTTCAAAGCTCACTAACTATAGAAGTAAAAATACTCAGTCAAAGTCCAGGCTTTTGAGAGTCTTCAAGTGAAGTGGGGTTAGAAGGCAGGGGAATAATTGGATCAGAGCTAGTTTTTATAAAATGTGTGTGAATTGGAACAGGTGAGACAATTTAAATATCTGGGAAGTATAATGACTGAAGATGGCAGATGTGCCCAGGAGGTGAGAACTAGGATCACAACGGGAAAGATACATTTAATAGAAGGAAGAGGATATTTACTGGACAACCAAATCGAGAGCTTAAGAAAAGATTAGTGGTGAGTTTGACATGAGTATGGTGCTAAAACATGGACCCTAAGGGAAGAGGTGGTGAGGCTTCTACAGAGTTTTGAGATGTGGATTTGGAGATGCATGGAGAAAGTAAAGTCAATAGATATGACAAGTAATGAGGCGGTGTTGCCTATGATACAAGATGAACGTAGTTTGATTTTTATCAGAAAAGGGCAAATTAATTGGATTGGGCATGTGCTGAGAGGAATTGGGTGTTGGAAGAGGTGATAGAAGGATGGAGGGAAGGAAAAAGACCAAGAGGGAGGAAAAGAAGGATGCTTCTGGACCACCTGAAGAATGGGAGATCTTATGAACAATTGAAGAGAGAAACGTAAGACAGAGTAGTTTGGAGGAGGAAGAATTGAGCCAGAACATGCCTTAGGCAGACCACTGATGATGATGATATTAATGATAATGTAAATTGGGGCTCAGATTCAATAAACAGCTTAGACCAGGGAGCCCTACCGAGGTTCAGAATCGATGCTTAGATTAGTACAACTTTGACACACATCTTGTGACCGTTTTCGAACCATCGTTAACATTGCCTCCCTTCGCTCACTGTTTCTGGCATTATGGCTACAATCTGGTATTACACTGATTACTTTTCACATTTTTTTTAAAACTTGAATTGTAGCTGTTATATACAGCACAAGCTGCAGTGAGAGGGTGGGAGAGGGGTGTGCAAATCCAGCTGTGGCTGGGTGCAAGTGCAGGTGATCGATAGACACCCTTTGCAATGCTTTGGCTTGTCATCTGATCCCATCCAAAGAATTCCAGCCTTGTGAATCACCCTACAATAACAGTTCTTTGTACTGAATGCAAGTATTTCAGGAATTGCATATGATCCCCGATTAGGGACTCCTAACAGGCACAGAGTCCTACACAGACAAAACTAAAAGCTGACAATTCTTGCCTGTTCCACACTTGTGATAAAATTGCAAGGAAGAAATACAATATTTCCTAGAAATCCTTCTTCTGCTCTTCCTGATACATCGACAAGGGCAACGTTGTAGCTTACGGTGGGACGTGTACATTCTTTTCTGTATATGTTTTGATAGTCTAGTGTAATCTGTCCTCTTTATTTGACTTGGTAGAGTGGTTGTGGGGAAAGATGATGATAACCTCAGCATCTGTACATTCAAATAAAAAGATTTTCTTTGTTTTTCAGCAAAATGCTTTTCACTGTTAACATGAAAAGGATTACACAATATGCCCTCCCCAAAAAAAGAAAACCATTCACTAAATGATCAGTATTCACACTTAGTAAAACCTTCTAAATGGGGGAAAATTAGAGCTCCATAGGGGCTGGAATCAGCTCCCAGATTTTAAAAACTATGTTAGGGAGCTCCACCAGGGCTTAATCAATTCCACATTGAACGGTACTAGAATCAGCGCTCAGATTTTTTTAAAATTCCGATTTTAAAAAAAAATGGTACCAGGGATGAGGGACTTCAGTTATGTGAAGTGATTGGAGAAGCTGAGGTAATAAATCCTTTAGGGATTGGAGCACAACAAAGTCACTGATCACAGGGAGGGGGCATGGGGCGGTGGGCGCGGGGGTGGGGGGGGTGGGGAAGAGCCGGGTTGGGGAGTGCAGCAAGGGGGTTGGGCTGAGGAGTACAAAGAAGGGGTGAGAAGTGGCTGCAGCAGGAAGCGGGATGCTATCAAGATGGCATTCAGAAAAATTGCTTGAGTAGTCTGATTGGTTTGTTTTGTAGTCACTGCTGGTTCCTGACTGGTTGTTTTAACAAAATATTATGTGATTGATTGGTTTGGTTTAAGTGGGTTGTTGGTATGTGATTGGCATCTTTTCCTACCCTGTCTATATTTGAGCAAATCAGGTGTACGGGTGACTGATACTCTGCACATGTGATCATTTCCCGAATGTTACAGCCGTGTGCAAATGTGAAGAGTTTTGAATGTTGTGATTATATTAAACATCGTGAACAGGTCAGCTGTCCGCTTCTTTGTTAGATAGAATCATACAGCACAGAAGGAGGCCATTCGGCCCATCATGCCTGTGCCACCTCTTTGAAAGAACAGAAGGATAAGGCCTCATTTTCTCCTAATTAGTTATTTTCTACTTTTGCTAGTCACCAATCATATTAAACAAAGCCTTTGCCAGGCATGCCCCCTCCAAACTTACTAGCCAATCACACTGCAGCAATTCCAGTTCCTCACCCACTTTATTACACCCCCCTAAAATGAACTAAAATAGAATAACATAACATAAAAAATTAAAGACTTCACAAACAAAAATCACACATTTACCTATAAACCTCCCATTCCCACATTCCAGTTGGTTCAATGGCTTTTCTTCTCCTTCACCCCACATACAAAATGAGAAAGTTTGATCCTGGATATTTCCTCCCCCATAGCAGACAACACTACAACCTCTAAGTCCAGGTTACAGCTTTAAATGGGTCTTGACATAGTAGATGACGTATACATAGCAGAGCTAAAGCACACGCATGCTGCCAACACAATCTCTGCCTATCTGGCCCTCTCCACCCGCTTGCCTGGTTCTTTCCACAGATCTGATCTCATTGTAAGAGATTACTGCAGGGAAAGTGCACAGCTGCTGATCATTGAAGGAAAGGGGAGCAGTTGGCAAAGGAACACTGGAGTAACAGAGAAAGCATCAGGAGCAGTGAGAGGGAGAGAGAAACACACAGAGGAAGGAGAGAGTACCAGAGTCAGAGTAGCCAAGAGCAGAACAAAACGACAGCAACACAAAAAATGCAGTACACACAGCAGCTCCCCCACATCAGGGTTGGCGAAGCCCACTCCTTACAGGCGCAAATCACACTGATTGGCTACAACTCTCAAAATGCACTGAAGAATGAATTTAAAACTGGACATGAAGAGTGGAGCTTAAACGGGAAATTCATTCTGTATATGCCTCACTTTGCAGTCGATCAAGAAAACCCCATCTTTAATCTTTTAAAACCTAATGAGAAGTGCCACCTTGCCAAAACCTTTCCTATTTTGGCAACACATTCTGCGCTATCCAAGGGGCACAACCATGAAACATTCCCTTTTCCATGCTCATCCTTTCCCCAGGTCTCCCCCTAACTCCAACTCTCCTATTATGGGAGCCGCCCGGGCGGCTGAGCCACAGGGGGAGCCGCCCGGGCTGAACGAGAGGAGCCGCCCAGGCTGGCTCCAATGCCAAGTTTCCCTTCGGCAGACTGCCAGGCCTGGTCTTGGCACCTCCATCATACAGCTCGGTTCTGATCAGGGATGTGCTCTAAATCACAGGCATGAGCTTCTGTCCTACTTTAACAAGTTAGTTTTGTCCAAGCTCAAATATTTTGCAAATTGGATCTAAACCGTTGAGTTAGTATGGTTCTGTGATGTAACACACAGGATACTTGATCATTTTTGTGGCATTCATTTTATTTTAGTGTGCCTGGCGTAAAACTAAGATTATATTTTTATTGTAAGCCGAAGTATTATACCAGATTTCAGTGAATTATTCTACAATTACAACCTGGATTTCTAAACCTAGTCTACATTCCACTTCAGCAGCTGTCTTTACACAATAGGATCATGCATCTCTCCCGTAACTACATAAAGGAGCTGTTTTCAGTGAAATGTAAATTTATTCCATATGCTTGAATTCATCACAAGTGGTTTGTTTATGTACTTTTAAATTAAATTGAGATTACTCTTTCCACCGGCACAGTCATCTGATAATGACTGAGCAAATTCACCAGCAAACCCACTTTTGCTCCCTCTGAGGTATTCTGTTCATACAATTTCCCTCTTCCGTTCATGTTACCATTAGAAATTGGAGTCCTGTCAAGCTGATTCTCCCTCTCTCCCAAAGCTCTCCATCACAGGAATGCTGGAAGTGGACTTGGCTCTTAGCTGTTCTTCCACCGTCCGTTCCTAAGTTATTTCATCCTGTTTTCACCACTCTGTTTTAGGTTTCTCTTAGCCTAGCATGTACACTTCCATTCTCTCTCATACAGAATGGCACCTTCTAATTTCAACAGTAGACTGCACAGATTGTTCCACCTAACAGCATGTTACCATCCACATTGCTTCTATCTCCTGCAATTGGATGTCTGCTAAAAAATAGCTGATGGTTCAAGTTACAATACAAGACTTTGTTAAATATATGCTTAAATCAGATACAAATGAGGCATATGATTTGGGAGTTCTGGCATTCCAAAAAAAACCTTTTAATGTTAAGCTCTACAAGTCATTCATTCAGGCTTGTGGATTTGGTAGCCTAAAACCAGACCACTGTATCCAGTAACATATCTTCCATTTAGAATACTCAGGTCATTCAAAAATAGTGCAAATAAAAAACATATTTCCTCGTTTATGGTGTCAGAATTCAGGCTGTAATGTTTCTGTATCCTGCTGTGAAAGGGATGTCCAAGATGGAGCCACATGCAGCCTTCAAGCCGGTGCAACTCTGTCCTATTTGGGCTTATATTCATTCGCTGGTTTGTCCTGTTTGAATTATGTAGGTCCAGAGTTTTGGAAGAGGCTGCTTTTTGCACTGTTGCCTCATTGGTGGATAAATCCCAAGATCTGTTGGTGTTAGTAGCTGGAGGCATCTGCAGACTAATTGAATCACGGGCTTAAAACTTTGTACATGGCCCCGCAGACTCTGGTATGCAATTATGCGACCCAAGATGACGAAAAGTTTGGGTTACTCTTGTGCTTGTTGTATCGTATTTCCACGCTCTTCCCCGCCACAAGGCTACACATGCTGTGACATTGTCATTGTACGTGACAAGGTCAGTAGTATCACAGTACTCAGACAGGAGTTGTCAGCGGGCCAGATGGTCTATTTTTTGCAGCTCACACCCAGTCGCATATCACTGAATTTACCGTCACTGTGACTCCAGTGTCCTTGTTTTTAAATCCTTCCATGGCCTTGCCCCACCCTACCACTGCAATCTTTGCCAGCCTTACAACCCCACCCCCACCCACTGAATATTCCGTCCCTCGGACTCTAGTCTCTTATCCCACCTCCATCCATCCTACTATCGGTGGCTGTTCCTTCAACCACCCGGGTCCCATTCTCTGGAATTCCCTTCCTAAATCTTTAAAAACCCTCTCAAAAGCCATGTCCTGTACCAAGTTTTTGGTCACCCCATCTAACCTCTCCTTTCTGACTTGCCTGCTTTCCTTGCATCCATGTATGAAGTGCCTTAGGACACTATGTACATTGAAGGTGCTATATAAATGCAAGCTGTTGTTGTTATCTGACATCCCAAGTACGGAACTATGATATTTCTACTGCAAAAGTACACCATGTGTGATTTGCAAGTACTGAATTTGAAAGTATAGGAGACAAAAATTCAATGTTTGTGCGTCAAATTTAAGAAATGCACCAGCAGGATATTTAAAACCTTTGCTTGCAACACTTCTAACCATCAGTCCTCAGCTGGAAACACCTTACTCTTTGAAAATGGCTCTTCAATTGAAATAGATCATTGATCAGAAATACGAGATCATAAATTACCATATTTCCCTCAATTAGAAATGGTTTAACGGGCTGCCAGTGATGGTCACTATGATGCATAAACCATAACTATTTCTCCAAATAACAACTATACACAAAGCACACCCCTGGATCCATATGCAGTGCATACTGTCTCAACCAATTAGAGCATCCATACCATCACCATGTCAATCTTCACAGTCCTGAGTCTCCATTGGCTGGAGAACCACCCATCTGAGCCAGTCAGAGGCTAAATATCTATAATGTGGATTCCATTTCCAGAATGGACAATAGAGAACCCAAAGGAGGAGGAAAGTGACAAAAGTATTTCAACATTTTTAAAAAATGAAATGAAAAAGTTGAAAGGGACCATATTATTTAGGAACAGCTAAATGTAAAATAATAAAAACAGAATGGAGAGAATGGGACAAAAGTGGAACGTTACAAATTTTGGGCCTGCCTAAGTGGTCTGAGCGTCTTACGTTCAGGAGCATGCCTGTACTGCCCAATATCTAATTATACGATAGTGTACAGATATAGCAAGAGCCTACATGCAGCATTGACCCACTCTTTCCCACTTTCTCCTGTTCCCCCACCCCGGCCCAAAGTCATGCATCTCCTTAAAAAGGCAAAACAAAATGAAGAGGAAAAACGTTTGGCCAATTTAGGAAAAGGCTCTGGGAAATTCCCCTCTGACCCCTGAAGGCAATCAAACTCATTAATGATCCCAGCTATCCCTCATCTACATTTTGTAACGTGAGCTGTTCTCCACTCTCAGGAATTCGCCCAGCACCCTTTTGAAGTGAATTCATGTATTTTGGTAATGTATTCCAGATGTCAATCACACTGAAAATGAATACTTCTTGCCATCTAATCTAACTCCCCCTAGTTCTCCCAACCCTACTCAGCTCAAATAACCTATCTGGTAAATGGTGCCCGTGTAGAGCTGCTTCCATTAATGACTACCCTGATGCTTTAGTTTGATTACTAACCAATCACAGCTCCCTCTATCACCACCATAAGATGCTGTATTATCTTTTCCCCACAAATCACAAACTGCTTTCTGAAAAAAAATTCTACTACTATTTTCCCATCGAACTAAAATTTTTAACATCCAAAATAAGGGTTTAAACAAAATTTTAAAAATTTGTTTTTTTTAAAAAACAACATGGAGAATGGTTTTTCAAGTCTTTTATTATCTTCAGTAAAGCCTTTACTTCAAGGCCATTGCCTCTCCCAAAAGCCAGGGTTGGAATTTATATTTTGTTAAATGTAGATTGTGCAGTTTGAGCATGTGCAGTGTACCCAATTTCCCAGGATGCTTCAGTATCATTCAGTCAGTTGAACAGTTGAATATTTTTCATTAGCTTCTAGCAGTTTTTGCTCAGTTGCTTTTCAAAATTATTGGAAGAGGTGCTAGAGTTTGGGGGAGAAGAGGAGAGGAGAGATAGAGTCAAAAAAGCAAGAGGAAAGTCAGAGAAAGGTGCAGCAACACAAGGAGTTAAGATTAAAGAGGAAGAGGAAGGTTAAAATGGTCTTTCCACTCCCACCAGCTCCGTACTGCTCAAAAAGGCTCGGAAACACATTTACCCACCCTTTGGTGGACTGCTGTACTGACGGATGTTGTTCCATCTCTGAAATAATGACATTAGTGCTTACAAGAGCTAGCGGAGAGAGTACATTCCAACAGCAGTTAAGGCTACAGGGAATAAGGGGTGGGGGTACGATGATCAACAGCAACGGAGTGACTGCAATCATTGGCTGTTTGTAATAAATGTCAATTAGCTTGGCAAATGCCACCAAAGTTCAAGATTGATAATTTAATCCATTGAGTACAAACTGCCCCTTCCAACTATGTGCATTTTCTATCACAATAAGTGTTGAGAAAATTATAAGCTAGTAGCAGAGCAATGGTCTAAACCAAGGAACATTCCGAGATGGACAACATTCCTAAAATAAGTTAAATTATTGCAAACTGGCTATGTTTTATATTTACACTGAATCTTACCTTGGAATTAAGAGGGTTACAAGAGAAAAGGGCATCAAGTCCACATCAAAATTAGGATTTAAACTTGTCATACAAGAGTAAATCATACTAAAATTAACGGTAATGATGAAAATATTTAATCGTCTTACCTCAAGCCTTTGTACTATTTCCCTGATGTCATCTGCACAGTTTTCCATAGCAGACAACAGAATGCATTCTCCTCTTTCATAAAATATTTTTATGGTCATTAATCCAGAGGTCCAGCCAATGACATCCCTACACGAGCAATTAAACACGACATTTTTGGAGTCTTGCTCTACGAGTACGATGAATTCATTGGAGATTCCGAGAAGACATTCAAT